>NW_025920139.1:877758-936262 GCF_902686445.1 Sciurus carolinensis | reverse complement strand
AAAATTGGTAGTGTGCAGCTGCTGAGCTATGTAAGGAGGTGTGTATGAATTGTGAAAGAGGGCTATATGATGTTTGTCTTAGGACTCCTTTTTGTGTGTGAGCAGGCTGCCTTAAATGATTTGGGATGGATGACAGCATTTCACAGGGTGTGTGCACTGGAAATTGTAGAAAGAACTCAGTGAGCTGTGTTTGGAGGGCCATTTGAGATGAGTAGTAAGAGTTTGGCGAGATTAGTAGGGAGAAAAAAAACTGGCATAGAAAGGAGAGCACTATAAGTTTAGGGTTAGGTTAGGCCTAGGGTTAGGGTATAGAGTCAGAGTCAAGTCAAGTCATGGTATGTTTCAGGGTCAGGGAGGACTCTGTGGCATGTAGGGAGGAATTAGGTTTATGCTTAGGGTTAGGGTTAGTTTCAGAGTAATAGTATTTACAGTGTATAGCAAAGGCCATACTCAAGAGTCAAAGTGTTTTCTGAGGTGTGTATACTGAGGCCTCAGTGAGGTGAGTATATTGGCTCTTTGAGGTGTTTATAGAGGTCTTGCAAAGAAACATTGTTTCTTCTTGCACAGAAGTATGGTTTTACTCACTGAGTTATGTAGGGACTTCTCTGATGTGTGTAGGAACTGCTCTAGGTTTGAGTATGAAGGGTACACTTTTTTAAACTGAGGTATGTAGAGAATTCTCTCTGAAGTTGGTAGCATGTGGCCTCTGAGATGCATTTTGTGGACTTTATGAGGTGTGCAGGATGGTTCTATAATGTGTGTTAGAGAGCAACAGGAAGTGTGTGTGGGTCCTTTCAATTGATTTGGGAGGGCTCACTCAGGTATACAGATAGGGTGCACTGAGATGAGTAGAAATGGCTCATTTAGTTGTGTTTGTAGGTTTTTTTGATGTGAGTAGTGAGAACTCTGTTAGGTGAGTAAAGAATACAAATTGATATAGAAGGGAGGGCCCCATGAAGTGTGGAATGGTGATCTATATGGTCTGCAGTTAGGAATAATGGAGATGAGTAGGCTGGACTCTGAGCTTTGCCATGTAGGTTCACTGAGGTGTGTAGTGAGGTCTATTTGAAGTTCAGAGCGATAGCACTCTGGTGTGTGATTGAAGGCCTCTCAGAGGTGTTTAGGGAGGTCTATATTAGGTGGGCAGAGGGATCTATGATGGGAGTAGGAGGCCTGTTTGACATAGTAGAAAAGCTATCTCAGGTATGTACAGAGGGACTTCTACAGTGAATAGTGAGATCTCTGATATGAGTAGCAAGAATAAACCCAGGTGTGGTGAGAGAAATATTTAAGGATAGAAGAGAGAATCTCTGAGGTGTATTGGTAGGACACTCAGAAGAGTATATTGGAGGTTATTTTAGGTTTGTAGTTTTGGACCTTGGAGGTAAATATGGAGGGCTTTTTGGCAAGTTTTGAGGGCTACAAGAGATGTGTAGGTTGGGTTTTTAAAAGTTTGTTGAAAGGGCACTCTGAGGTTTGTATGGGAGCCTCGCTGAGATTTGTAGGGAAACTGTTGAATGAGGTGTATAGGGGGGTTGCTCCTTGGTAAAAATTAAGAGCTAACTGAGGTGTGTATTTGTGGACATCTATGGTAAGTAAGGAGAGATCTCTGAGATAAATGAGGACAAACTGAAATTTGAAAGGAGGGCTCTATGAGATGTGTAACAGTGCCCTCTGAATAGTAAAATTATGGCATTCTGAGGTGTGTAGAGTCACAGTGTGTGGTGTGCAGCAACCGTTCTCTGGTCCCAACACTGATACATTGTCTAAGGTGTGTATGGATGGCCATCTGAATTCTGTAGAAAGGGCATTTGATATGAGTAGGTAGGGCTCTGAGCTGTGTGGAGAGGTGACTGCTATGTTTGTAGGAAGTGTTCAGTGAAGTGTGAAGGGAAGGTTCTCTGAAATTTGTAGTGCAGATGATTTGAGGTGTGTAGGGAGGCCTCTATTAAGTGTGCAGGAGGAATCTATGAGGGGTTTAGAGGGGCTTTTGTCTGCATAGGAGTGCTCTCTGTTGTATAGTTAGGGCCCTCAGAAATGAATAATGAAATCTATCTGATAAGACTAGGTAGAACACAATGAGATGTAATGGGAGTACTCTTTGAGTATAATAGGGGGAATTCCCTACATTGTTTAGGAAGGCCACTCATCAGTGTATCCAGATTCTTCTCTGAGGTGTGTCAGATCAACCCTCAGAGGTGAGTAGAGAGGGCATTTTGGTGAGTAGTAAGTTGAATCTGAATTGTGTAGTAGGGTGTGTTGTTGTTTGTAGCATGGGAATTCTGAGGTTTGAATTAACATCTCACTGGAATTTATAGGGAGTACTCTCTGGGGTGTATAAGGAAAGGCTTTCTGAGTTGTATAAGTGTTGCTGAATAAAGTGTGGAGGCAGTGTCCCAGTGGGGTATATGAATGGGAATTTGAGGTGTGTAGAAAAAGTTCTTGGTATTAGTAGGGAGTCATTATATAGAAGTGTAGGGAAGTGAGTTTGAAGTGTGAAGAAAAGATTCTCTGAGATATTAAGTGGGTTCTCATTTTTATGTAGGGTGGGCTCTCTGACATGAAGGGAGGGCTCTCTGATGGGTGTAGGAGAGCTTTATGAGGTTTGCAGGAAAGCTTATTGATGAGAGTGTAAGTGTTCACTTAAGTGAATAAAAGGGCTATTTTCAGTGTATAGGAAATGTCTCTGTGATGAGACAAAAGTTTTCTCTGAGGTGTGTATTGCAGGCTCTCTGAGGTAAGTAGAAAGGCTCTCTAAGGTGTTTAGAGAAGACTTGCTAAGAAGTATAGTTACTAGGGTTTTGAAGTACTAGTTTGTACTCAATATGTAGTTATGTCTCTCTGAGCTGTGGAGGGAATGATGTAAGGTGGCGCTCTTTTGAAGGACAGTATCACAGCTTGATCAACATCAAATTCAATGAGTCACAAATATGAGAAACAAATATAAACACACACAGACAAAAACTTCTGAGGGTCTGGTGCTATCTAAATGGAAATCTGAGTGGAAGGCTAGGTTCTACTCACTTCCAATGCCCTGTCCTCTTTCATCTCTGGTCTTCTTGGGAAATATCACAAGAGTTGTTGGTCCCAACACTGATACAGTTCTTCCAATCTTTTGAAAGGCCCCTACTAGGGACTTTCCTAAGAAATAAGCATCCAAAGATGAGTAGACAACAAGAACTCATGGCCCTGGATTTGCTGTCTCAACACAAGTGAGCAGAATGGGAGTTTATATGGAATGTGGGTGCCTAGCTACTACAGTTCCAAGTTCTGTATGTTCTACTGCCAAGGAAGTGATGTCACTTCCTTTGAGACTCCATACCCAAAGCCCTATCTCACACAAGATGGTTTTAATGGCCCACTGAGATGCAGGTTTCTCCCATCTTCCCTTTACATAAACACAAGTGGACATGGCTACACCAACACACCCTGAATCTGGTCCCCAGACAGTCCCAGATGTAGCCACCTCACCTGGTTTGGAGAGACAGCTTGAATCTGGTCATGTGGGTGGTCCTGAAAAAGTCTTCATGCCTTACAAGACCTGAATACTTTTGCCATTCATTCCTCTGGAATTATTCTAGTATATGCTTTTGAAGTTGTCATCAGGTATATAAGGCCATTTACATACATACTCCTTTGGAACACTAATGTTTGAGTCACATGTCTGTAATTCACCAATATACATAAAACACAACACAGAAAGGAGAGGGATAAGGGATGACATACAACTCTACCATGATGTGAGTTCAACAGTGAAATAGGGGAAATCAACTTCTACCTTGTCCTTGTTTCCAATCTGCCCCACTGGAAGTTTATCATGACTGATTTACAGAGACAGATTCCCTGTGCCATAGACCTTCCAATGCTTCCTGTGAAATTTAGAATTGTTTCAATATTTCTTCCCATTGTTTGATGTGGGTACACAACAATGGATCACTGGCACTAGAGAATTCTATTGTCCAAAACCTGTAGCTTCCCCATCAAAGTGAATCCACATCAGCATCTGGTTTCAAAGAAAAAAAATCAGCAAGAGCCATAGTATTTTACTTCCAAGATGAAGTCATGAGAAGTCTCATTTCTGTCTCCATAGTCCCCTAGCAGTGGCACTGCTATAATTCCAGAGATATTTGGAAAAGTTTGTGTGGCAGCAGGCAAAGTTCCAGGGACCCCATTAAAAAGGAAGGAGCTGGCATTTCTGTTTCCATTTCTAAATGCCTCACATAGATAAAATATTCTGGTTACAAAATTCATGAATGCAATTTTTATGAAGAAGAAATGATGGTGTGAAATTTCCAAAATTTTGTTCAATACCATGGTCAGAACCATGGGAGTGGAATTCTCTTTCTCTATTTCTTTAGAGAACATCTGTATTGCTTCTTTCAAGGTCACAGCAGGTCACTTCTTTGTGTGTGTGTTGCTGAAGACAGTTTCTTTCTATTCTTCTAACTAAAATTTGGAAATAAGGCCCCAATAGAAGAACAAAGAACCAAAGCAGAATTCAATATTTATTCAATAGCTAAGGTTACTGGAGGAGAGAGAAGGTCTGACAATTCAGTTTTGAAAAATAAAAAAAGACTATATAACCAACCTCTTCAGGGGATAGTCATTAATCTAATTCAGGTTCACAGAGTTCCCTGTGCCCACATTTGAATGAACACAAGAAACTGATCTCCTTCTCTTCTATTAAGAAACATCAAAAATTAGCAAACCATCTCAAAGACTTAGAACCATCTTGTTTGTGCACACAGAACTAATTGGCTTCTCACTACCTTCCCACAAAGGTGAGAGTCTGATGATAGACCACTGGCTTGGAAAGACTTGAATATCAATACTCATATGTGCAATCCCCTGTGGGAGGGCTCCCAGGATAGGGCATTGCTGAATGCCCTCTTTGTTCTTTGAAATTTACTTGGGTACAACAAATGGTGAGGATCACCGCAAGGAAGACCTGCAACTCTGAATGGTGCTGAGTTTGGTAAGCCCTGAGCCACCAGTTAATTTGAAAAAAGGAAATAGTCCCTGTTTTTTAAGCTGGTGAAAATCGAAGTCATGGAAAATTCTCCCCTCTTATCTCCTGCTCCTGTAGGTATTCATCTTATGACATTATGGTATTATGTGATAACATTTCCTATCCACTAAGTTTCTTCAGGAAGGAGAAAGAGCCCTGTATGAGCTTTGGCAGGCCTGACAGGACCATGAAATGAGCAGAATTTTAGTCAGTTTCCAAGTCACTGTTAAAAGCCTTTATGCTAACAAGGTCAGCTAGTGATAAGTTTCTCTTTAATGATCACTCTTGGAAAATGCCTAAAAATTGATTTGCTGGGATCATTGCTTAATTCTCCAAAACAAGAGAAAAAATAAATCACAGAAAAGGGGTGATGAATCTTGGGTTCCAGAGGGGTTTGATTCCACTGGAAACAGATTCACATCTTAAAAAAGAAGTCCTCACAAGGCTGCAAATCAGTGCAGCCACTCTGGAAAGCAGTGTGGAGTTGCCTTAGAAAACTTGGACTGGGATCACTATTTTACCCAGCTATCCCACTCCTTGGCCTATACCCAAAGACTTAAAATCAGCATACTACAGAGATGCAGCCACATCAATGTTCATAGCTGCTCAATTCACAACAGCCAGATTGTGGAATGAAACTAGATGTACTTTAATTGATGAATGGATATAGAAACTGTGGTATATCTGTACAATGGAATATTACTCAGTCATAAAGAATAATAAAATTATGGCATTTGCAGGCAAATGGATGAAATTGGAGAATATCATGCTAAGTGAGATAAGCCAATCTCAAAATACCAAAGGGTGAATGATCTTCCTGATAAGCAGATGATGACACATAATGGGGGGTGGGAGGGGGGCAAGAATGGAGGGAGGGACTGTATAGAGGAAAAATAGGGGTGGGAGGGTTGGGGGGAAGGAAAAAAGTAACAGAGTGAATCAAAAACTATAACCCTAGGTAAATGTATGATTGCACAAATGGTATGCCTCCATTTTATGTACAAACAGAGAAACAAGATGTATCCCATTTGTTTACAATAAAAATCAATTTAAAAAACTAAAACTAAAAATAAATAAAAAAGAAGTCCCACGACGAAGTATATCAATAAAGCCTACCTGAGTGTTAGTCCCTTGCAACTAATACATCTTTCTATCAATATCCTCAAAATGGTTCTATACCCAGTTGTCCCAGTGCTGACTTTCACACTCTGAAGCACAGTATCACCAGATCCAAACACTGAGACACCAAGCTCTGAGGGCTGTACTATTCCCTTTCTAAGAAGAGCATCCAAGACAAAGGTGGAGTGTGCCAAACTCTCAATAGAAAAATCACAAGAACATACATTATTTATAAATTATGATTTTTCTGACAGCTAGACCAACATAATCAAAATAAAAATTTTAAAGTGATATATTATTGCCACAGCTTCCCTACTGAAATCCAAATTAGGCAAATACAGTGATTAAAGGCACAGTGTGAATCTCAGAACAATCAATGTCAGTGTGAGATTGAGACACCCTGGAAACACACCACACAGACTTTGCTCTCTGGTCTTGTGTTAGCAAGGAGCAGCAAGGCAGTGCAGGCTACATATGTCACTCCTCATGTCCTCATGTCTTCAGCTGTGTACTCAGGGTATGGTGATCCTGACAAAGAGACCATGGAACTTAGGGGCCACCTGGTTTGTCTCAGGTGCAAGACTGCAACTTAGATCTGAAGGGTCAAATCCCAGATGGCATGGGGCCCTGTGTATGACTGAGGGATGTTTCATTGCAGTTGCATTATTGGTGACATGTTCCTCCCAGAGAAGTTGGACAAAGATGATGCTTTTTATGTGGCTTGATCAGTTGCCTTCTGAACTCTTTCAGTTACTGGGCATGGTTTGTTTCTAATGGAGCCTTTTGAGAACTTGCATCCTGTTACCAGTTAGTGCTCTGTCTTACCTCTCTGCTCACTTCCAGTGAAGCTCATGAAGAGCAGCCCTAGTCATGAGGATTCTATAATAGAATGGATTCTCTAGTAGGACTACAATCCACAGGACAACTATTATATCACTTTTGGATGGTGTAGTATTGGTATTACTATTAATAACTATGGACAGATATCACCTTACCTTGTGTTTTATTTTGATATTTTTGCATAATAGACTACATAACAGCAATTATATTTGTTATGGATGCTATGGCACACCCCTCTTATCAATGTCCAAGGTCTATAGAAGCTATTATGTTAATATTAAATGCTATACTATGGAAAATGTAATAGTATTAAAACCTCAGGGCCATTATTATATTAGTTGTAGTTCCTATAGTATGAATATTACATCAATCTTAAAAGGCAGCTATCATATGATATGAAATGATATGTCATACCAGTTTGATATGTATGGATATTATATTAGTATTAAAAGCCACAAATAAATGTTTAGTTCATTTTTAGAAACTCAAGTATGCTTATCATCTTAGGATTAAAATGAACATGGTAGTTAATACATTAATTTTAATGATAACTCATAAAATTATTTAATGCCAAAAATGCAGATATTTATTAGCATAAGGTTGTATACTATAAATTTACTAATATTAAATGCTACATAACACCTGTTTACTAGTTTTAGATGTTATATCAAGGATATTAAATGAATACTAAAATCCACAAGTAAGTTATTATATTGATTTCAGGGTTTATGAAAAAGATGGCATATAGTAATATTAGAGGCCACAGGACATATATTTCATTGGTTTCTTAGGTGATAATATGGATGTAATATTAGTATTTCAAGGTAGAGGGGAGGTAGTATATTCATTTTAGTAACTAGGCTATAAATTATGTATTAGACTTAGAGGCCACTGCACAACTTCTATATTAGTATTTGATACTCTAGTTTGGATATTATATTAGTATTTGAGTACTCTGAATGGCTGTGATATCCATTTTTGATGTTGTAATACCATACAAATTATATTAATATTAAAGGACAGAACAGCTCTTGTATAGTTTTCCATGCTATTGTATGCATATACTGTTAAAAAAAGGACATGAAATGACCATAATAGGAATATTGTATTATTATTAAAGTCTACAGGGGAACTATTATATGTGTTTTAGGTGGTCACTATGGATAGTATAACCATCTTGAAGGTTCCAGGGAATCTACTATATTAGTTTAATGTGGAATAGTAAGAATATTTCTTTAGCATTAAAGACCACATGGCAGCTATTACTTTTAGAGGGTACAACAGATTTATCACATTCATATTAAGGGTACCAAGCCAGGCAGCTATTCTGTTAGGTTTAGATTTTATAGGACAGAAAGCATATTAGTATGAACAGTCAGAGGCTAGTGATTACAGCAATTTTAATGCTATAGTATGAATATAATATTAGTACAGAAAGAACAAGGGACAGTTTAAAAAATAGCAGAATTATTTTTTAAATTTAATTTTATTTATTTATTTTTTATGTATTGCTCAGGATTGAACCCAGTGCCTCACTTGTGCTAGGCAAGTGCTCTAACAGTAAGCCACAAACCCAGCACCAAAAAACAGTTTTTATATGAGTTTAAGAGCCTACATATTCCATATTACATAAATTTGAAAGGACTCAGGGAAACTATTAATTTTGTATGTTAAATTATTGATAATATGTTGGCATTAAAAGTCAAAGGACAACTACTATATTAGTTGTAAATTCTAATGTATGAATATTATGTTAATACTAAAGGACACAGTGAATACTAAGGATATTATGTGAGTGGTAGCAGTCATATTAAGGGTATTAGTGTGTTCAGTTACATTGAGTGTATTATGTTAGTGTCAGGTTCCATAGTGAGGATATTATGTTAGTGTCGGAGGTCAAATGTAAACATTATATGAGTTTCAGAGGCCAGAGTGAGAGTATTTATGTGAGTTTCTTGTGTCAGAGTTATGATATTATGTGAATGTAAGTGGTCAAATTAGGTAGGTTTAGATTTTGTTTTGGTGAACATTCATGTGTGGAAAATGATGATACTCACAATGATCTCAATCACATAAAATATGATGTGCATGTATACTCATGACCTGGAAGGCATGTCCAAGTAAACTGCTTGCAAATTAATAACTTAGTTCTATGGTTGTATTTTTTTTCTGTAATTTACATGTTAGCCTTTAAAAAATGGTATTTTTAGAAAAGTGGTCAAGTGAGGATTGTATATGAATGTGAGAGTCCACAGGGAAAATACTTTGTGAGTATTTTAGGCCACAGTGAAGATATTATGTGAGTGTTAGAGGTCAAGGGAGAATATTATGTAAAAGGGACCAGAATGAGTATAAGTGTCATAGACCACATAAGGATATTCTGTGACAGTGGTTACACTGAGGTAATTACCAGAGTGTCATAGGCATCCTGGAGGTATTATGTGAGTGTTGGTAGGCAGATTAAAGATATTATGTGAATGTGAGCTGCCAGAGTGAAGACATTATGTGTCAGAGACCACAGTGATGGTAATATCTGGATTTCAGTGGCTACAGTGAGGACAGTTTGTCAAGGTTAGCAGTCAGAGTGAGAATATTTTGTGAGAATGCGAGGCCATACTAAGTATATTATATGAATGACAGAGGCCAGGTAAAGACTTTATATGAGTGACAGATGTTATATTGAGGGTATAATGTGAGTTTAAGAGGCCACATGGAGGATATTATTTGTGTGTCAGAGACCAGAGGAAGAGTATTATGTAAGAGTCAGAGGTTATAGTATGGACATTATGTGCATGTGATTATTCATAGTAAGGATATTACGTGAATATCAGAGTCCAAAATGAGGGTATTATGTGAATGTGAAAGATCACATGTTATTATGTGAGTTTCAGAGATCACAGTGAAGATATTATGTGAAAATCAGAGGCCACATTGAAGTTTATATGTGAGTATCAGAGGCCACAATCAGGGTTTTATGTGAGTATCAAGGTAACAGTGAGGGAATTTTATGAGTCAGACCAAGGGAAGATATTATGTGATTGTCATTGCAACAGTAAGTTATATGAGTGTCAGAGGACACAGGATATTATGTGAGAGTCAAAGAACATAGTGAGGATATTATGTGTCAGAAGGCACAGTGAGGATTTTATATAAATGTCTTAGGCCACACTGATGATATTATATCAGTGTAAGAGGCCAGACTGTGTTTATTGAATGTCAGAAGTCTCAGGGAAGATACTTAATGAGTGACAGTTGTCACAGTGGTCACATTGAAAATATTATGTGTCAGTGGTAAGAGTGATGGTGTTATGTGAGTTTCAGAGGCTACAATGAGGAAATTATGTGAGTCTTATTGGCCACAGTAAGGGTATTATATTAACATCAGAGGCCACATTGAGGATATTATGTGAATGTCAGAGGCCACTGTAATAATATTTTGTGAGTTTCAGAGGCCAGAGTGAGGTAAATGTCAGAGGTTTAATTGTATATATTATGTAAGTGTCAGAGGCCATAGTAATGGTATTATATGAGTGTCAGAACCAAATTAGGATATTATGTGAGTGGCAACTGTCCCAGAAAGGATATTGTAGAGTTTCAGAGGCTATGGTTAGGATATTCTGTCAATCACAGGTACAACACTATGGAAATTATGTGGGTGTCAGTGGCCACAGTGAGAATATTTTGTCACATCAGGGACTGGCTTGAGGATATTATGAGTGTCCCAAGTCATAGTGACTGTGTTGGACCATAGTGAGAGTATTATGTAAGTGTCAGAGGTGACAATTATATTATGTGAGTGTAGAAGGCCACATTGAAGGTATTTGGTGAGTATTAGAGGCCACATTGAGGGTATTATATGAGTTTCAAGGTAATAGTCATGGTATTTTGTGAATGTCAGATGCCAAGTGAGGATATTATGTGAATATCAGGGGCAAAAGTGAGTGACAGAGGTCACAGTTAGAATATTATGTGAGTGTCAGAGGCCAGTTTGAATTTATTATATAAATATCAGAGACCAAATGTGGATATTATATGAATGTCAGAGGCTACATTACAAGCATGATGTGAGTGTCTCAGGTCACAAAAAGGTATTATGTGCATGACAAGTCACATTGCATGTAATATGTGTGTAGAGAAGGTCAATCTATGGGTATTATGTGAGTATCACAGGTTAGAATAAGGATACTATGTCAGTATCAGAGACCAAAATGATGACATTATGAGTGCAAGAATTCACAGAGAGGATATCATATCAGTTTCAGACATCACAATGAGGGTATTATGTCAATGTCAGAGGTCAAAGTGAGGATATTTTATGTGTGTCAGAGGACCCAGTGAAAATATTCATGTGACTTTCAGAGGACACAGTGTGATATTATGTGAGTGACAGAGACCAGAGTGGTAGTAGTCTATGTCTGAGGTCAAAATGTGTGTATTATGAGATTGTCTGAGACCAGCATTGGGGATTTATGTGAGTGTCAGAGGGTACAATGAGGGTATTATGTGAGTGGTAGAGGTCATAGTAAAGTTATTATATGTCAGAGGTAGCATTAATGATATTATGTGTCAGAGGCCAATTAAGGATATAATGTCTGTGTCAGAGGTCAAATTGAGTGCATGATATGAGTGTCTGAGATCACAGTGAGGTTATTATTTGAGTGTCAGTGGTGAAAGTGAGAATATTATATTAGTGTCAGAAGTCAAGTGAGAATATTTTGTGAATGTCATAATCCAAAGTTAGGGTATTGCATAAGTAACAGAGGTCCCAGTGAGGTTATATTGTGATTTTAAGAGGTCACATTGAGGACATTATGTGAGTGTCAGTGGTCATGTGAGGATATTATGTGACTATCAGACTCACAGTGAGGATATCATGTGAGTGTCACATAACAAGTGAGAAAATTAGTTGAGTATCAGAGGTACCAGTGAAGATAAATGAAAGTGTCCAAAGTCATTTAAGAAAATAATGTGGTTGTCAAAGATCACAGTGAGAACATAATATAAGTATGAGTGGTCACAGAGGTCCTGCTGAAATATGCAGTGGCACCCAGAGTCCAGGCCATCTCCCAGATTTCTGGCTAGGATCTTGTGGCCTCCTGGAATACCTGGGACACACAGCCTCTTCCTCTATGATCAGCACTCTGAACCACACCATGCACAATTTTGCTGGGCTCTGCAGTAAGACCCCAAAGAGTCACATAGGGAGCCTGCACATTTGCTGTTTGCTGACAGGCCTATGACTATGGAAGCAGGCATCTGAATCTTCCCTATCATCAATGTTCTCTGAATTTTCTGATGCAGTTGTTTGCATGGATTTCCCTAGCCCTATGGATCCCAACATGGCAGAATAGACAATTGAGCAGGCCACCCATGAAGCCAGGTAGGTTATTTGAAATGAGCAGCCATCAGACATTTCCAGACATTACTGATTCAGTTGTGGTGGACCATAGCTACTGTACATCACCAACTCCCTGTGCTACAGAACATCCCCAACTCCCAGGCACTGGACAGTTATAGGAAGAATGAGGCAGGTGGCTAGACTGCAAGAAGTCCTGGGAAGGACAAATAAATAATGGATTTGTCTTCAAGATGCAATAGAAGCCCTCACATCCCAGTCCTGCCCCTGCTCTGAGAGAGTGGGCCAGCCACAGAGAGAACTTTACACAGTCCAAGCACAGCCCTTTACCTGTTGTGTCTTACCCTGAGTGGAAGATGGAAATAGAGGAGCAGAGACTCTTAGACGAAGTGATTCTTCATGGCCACTGCTGAGGTGGATACTGAGGAAAATTATGGATATGTGGACATCCTGGAAAGTGACTTAAAGATAACTGTGTGGCTTCCCCAGGCAAGGAAAACCTCATTTTCACTCCATTGGTCAAGATCTTAGATAAGGAAGAGGAACAGTACCTCCTAATGTTCAGCAAGTTCCAGCAGTCCTTCTGCTCTTCAACCATTCCCTGAAGTGTGATCAGACCCATCTGCAAATGCTATGGCAGCCCCAGGACAGGAACATGCCTGTCCAAAATAAGCACAGGAGGAGTATGACACCCACTGAGAGAAATGGTAAACCTGGAAGCAATGGAAGTCAACCTAAAGGTCAGCTCGGAAACCTAGAGTGATGACAAAAGAGAGTTGCTCTTGGCACTATGTTTTCTCTCTGTGTTTTACTTTGTTTGGGAATATATTATTTTCCTTAAAGAAATTGAGTGAGTCTGTGCTGAATAAAAATCTTAGTTTCTTCTGATGTCACTCAGGAATCACGATGGATATTTAAAAACTGCTTTCCTGTTTCACTGTAGGTCCAGTCACAACTCTAATGAAGCTTTTTTATGGTGTTTTTGCTAATTTTTAGTATATATTTTATTATTTAAAATTAGTTATACATGACAGTAGAATGAATTTTGATGGATATTCTGAAGCCATGTGGTGTAGAATTGGGTTTAGGGGACAGTGTTCTCATCTTTCCCATAGTTTTGTGTAAATTTTGGATTGGGTTTTCAAGGGTATGTATCACTCAAGAACATCTATTTGGAAAGTTCACATTTAAAGAAGGAAATCAGGGATATTAAGCATGTAGCATTTTTGTGGTGCATATAACCATTGAAAAGAAAAAAATATATTTTGTATTTTATGAATGCTTTAGAATCTGTTGTTCCTGGACAATAACTCTCATAACAACTTTAGTTTTTCTTTAAAATTTTCTGTTTTTTAAATTCAGGTTTTAGTCATATCAGGTCTACATTTTTGCATTTTAGTAGAGATTTATTATGTTTTAATTTCTGATGAGGAGAACTATTTACTTTGATAACTATTACTTAGAGCTGGCTTTCCAATTCTATACTTGTGTAAATTTTGGTGTTTTGGTACTGTTGGTATGGTAGAAGAAAAGTCTTTCCTCATTGGTCATGTGTTGGATGAGCAAAGTCAGCATAATTTTAATCTGCTATCCATTGCAAACCACATGAGAGAGCCATGAATTTGCAAAGGCATTCATGTCCATTGGTTTATTTTTGCAGACCATTAGCAATGAAAAAAAATTTTAGTATGTGTTCACTGAATTTATCTTTTCAATTCCAACAACTTTCTGCAGTTCTTGCCCTACAGAAAAGTCCATATCACTTCCATTTTTCAATACTCAGCTTTTAAACTTTGTACAATTCTGATCTTGCAGCATGAGGCATGGGTCAAGATGTTATTATGCACTGGAAAACTGTGCTTCTCACGTCATTATCAAGCACTTGTTTCATCCATCACATTCATTTTCTTAGAGCATTGTTGCACCAGGGTGTGACACTATCCTGTAGTCTGCATCCTCCAGGGCCTGCTATAAAGACCCTGGACATAATTACAGAGGGCTTGTGCCTGAGAGGTACGAGTCAGTTCAGGAGGATGAACCCTTATGCCAAGGCAGATTTTCCACATATATGTGCATTTAAAGGTAAGTTGAAGGGATCCTTGGAAACTCAGGCCAAGAAAATTTCTGGGGGTGAGTGAGTTGCAGGGCAGTAGCAAATGTAGTGGGGACTGGCATATGGAGTGTGCACTGCACAACTCTACTTTTTGGCTAGTGCCTCCTGGCCTCCATCACACATGCTAAATGACTCAATTTCTTCTCTCCTCTCTAGGGAGGACAGCAGGCACCCATTTCCACCTAGAATAGAAGTTCAACATCAACGTTTGAGCTGTCACCTCTTCAGGCATTGTAGAAAAGAAGGAGCATCCTGCAAGAGTTTGGTGATGTTTTTCAATTCAATCATCACCTAACCCACCGAGCTGCAGGGTAAGCACCCCAGCCTTATGTCCAAAGCTGTCACCAGCCATCACTACACATTGTTGTGAGGACCCTAGGTTATTTCCCTGACTAAGCAGCACAGTGGGTAAGTTGAGGATTGGAGGAGCTGTGTGCAAGGTCAGTGTCACTAGGTCCAGTGTCCTTGCTGGGTTATTCTCAAGTGAGCAATTGAACATGCTTCTGTGGCTTCCCCTGGCCACTAGACCTGGTGGAGACCAACAGCCTGTAGCAGAATAGGTGTCACCAAATGGCCAGCATGCCTGGGGCATGTTGAATGAGGATGGTGCTACCTAACAGGCCTCAAGTGTAGTGTGGGCTGTCAGTTTTCAGAGGGGTTTCTTGTCCAGGAAGGAGCAGGAACACTCGTGTCAGATATGCTTGCACCCCCAACACACCCTCTCCCCTTCCAGTGGGTGAAGAAGTCAGGATTGTGTTTGTTGAGAACAACAGGCCCCTGGGGCTGCCTACCTCGGTCTTCCCTCCTAATATCACAACTGAGCCAGGGACCAAAAGCATCTCTGGTGTCCATGGGCACCATGTCACCATGCTGCTGTCAGTCTGCCTTTCTATGACATCACCAAGGATCTGCAGAGTGGCCAGGATGTCACAACATGCACTCATATGTACCCAAGGATCCCAAGGCCTAGAAGCAGCCCCTGGGGAGAAAAACCAAGTGCCCTCTCCTGAAGGAGCCTGGAATCTCCACATCGTTCAATCTCAACTCACTGGAAGCCAACCTGTTCCACTTGTCTTGTGATTTGCTGTTATTTCATAGGAACATTGTTAACAAACTTAGGCATTTCTTTGAGAAGGAGCTAAACCAGTGTAGCAAGGTTTGGATAGAAGTAAATGATAGAATGCTCAATGGAAGTGAATCTCTGAAAGCTAATCTTAGTTCAATGATTGCTGAGAGGAGTGCATTCAAGAGGACCTCAGGAAGTTTCTAAATTGGGTGAGGCTTCCTTTTTATCTGCTAGCACATGTTTAGCCTAGGGTCACATATCCCCTGAGCCATCACCTCTTCCCTTTGTGTATTTATACTTACAAGTAGGGTCTCACTAATTTGCTTATTCCCTCCCACATTAAGGGAGGCTGGCTTTGTACTGGAGAACCTCTTGCCTCAGTCTTACCCATTCCTGAGATAGCAGGTGAGATCCAGCACTTCCTCTGGCCATTTCCATTTGGCCAGCTACCTGCTGGTTAGTATGTTTGAAAGAGTAGATCCAGGAGGAGGCGGTGCAGTGGTAACAAAATGAATTGATTGTGGTTAGAAAGGCTTGGGCTTCAGGTTGGGATTAACCCAACAGTATTCTTATATAATAACATCAAAACAAATCCCAAATCAGTACAAAGAAATAATAAAAATCAAAGCAGAAATAAAACAGAGACTAAATGTATAAGAAAAGAATTAATGAAACAGTTTGTTCTTTGAAAAAATACACAAAATTAACAGACCCCTAGCCAAATTAAGCTAAATAAAGGAACATCCAAAATAAATAAAATTAAAGTTGAAAAGAGATATATTACAATACATACCAATGAAATCCAGAGGATCATGAGGGAATATTTGGAAAACTTCTAACCGATAAACTGTAAAATCTACAAGAAATGGATATATTTCTAGACACAAATAGCCTGCCAAAATTGAACCAAGAGGATATAAAATGTCTAAATAGATCAATAATAATGAAATTAAAGCATTAATAAAGTTTTCTAACAAAGAAAAGTCCAGGAATAGAAGAATTCACAGATGAATTTACAACATTGGTTAAATACCACCAATACTCCTTTAATTATTATATAAAGCTGAAAGAGAAACAATTCTTCCAAACTCATTCTACAAAGACAGTATCATCCTACTACCAAAATCAGTTAAGAACACACACACAAACACACACACACACACATACACACACACAAAATATAGCCAGATGTGGTGGTCCAAGACTATATCCTCAGCAACTCAGGAGACTAAGGCCGAAAGAACACCAGTTCGAGACCAGCATCAGCAACTTAGCAAGGCTGTGTCTTAGAATAAAAAATAAAAAGTACTGTGGATGTGGTAAAGCTTGCCTAGCTTCAATACTTAGTACCAATAAATAAACAAAAAAAAATTTAAGTCATATGATCAATTCAACAGAATCAGAAAAGTCTTCCATAAAATTCAACATCACTTCATGATAAAAACCCTCAATAAATTATGACCATACCTTAACATAATAAAGGCTATATATCACAAACCCATTGCCATCATCATTCTGAATGGGGAGAAATTTAAAACATTTCCTCTATAATTAGTAATGAGACAAGGGTGTCCACTGTACCACTTTTATTCAACAGAGAACTGGAAAGTTTATTTTTATTTTTTGCAGTACTGGAGACAGAACTCAAAGGTAATTTACCACTAAGCTAAATCTCCAGTGATATAAAAAAATTATATATATATACTTATATATATACAATTTATATATCATATAATGTGTACATATAAAATGCACTGTTATTTGATATATAATTGTATTATGCATAATTACATACATACATATATATTATTTTATATATTTTAAAGGGATACCAGGGATTGAACCCAGGGTTGCTTTACTACTGAGCTACATCTCCAGGCCTTTTTATATTTTATTTGAGCCAGGGTCTCACTAAGTTGGTGCATCTGGTTTCAAACTTGTTATCCTCCTGCTTTACTTTTCTGATTTGCTGGAATTACAGGCCTGTGCCACCATGCCTCACTGAGAACTGAAAACTTTAGCCAAAGAAGTATGGCAAGAGAAATTGAAAGAAATTCAAATTATCCCTGTTTGCACATGATTCTATTTTCAACTTAGAAAATATTGATGAGTCCACCAAAAGTCTTATAGAACTGATAAATTCATGAATGTAGTAGAATAAAAACCTGGGAAGTGAAAGACCCTCTACAATAAAAATTATACAACACTTGAAAAAAATTGAAGAAGACACTAGAAGATAAAAAGAACTCTCATGTTCATGGGTTTGGAGAAATGGCTGTAATACCAAAAGTGACTGCAGATTCAATGCAATGCAATCCCCTATTAACGTAAATAAGACATTCTTCACAAAACTTAAAAAAAGACAAAATATGAATTGGAGGATAAACAATCTTGAATTGCCAAAGCCATTCTGAGCAAAAGAGAATAATGTTGGAGGTATCATAATATGCATTTTTGAAATGTACTATTGTGCCTTAGTAACAGCTATGGTACTGGCATAACAACAGACATGTAGAACAAGTGAATACAGTAGAGAATGCAGCACCAAACCCATGCAGCTACTGTCAACTGATTATCAACAACACAGCCGAAACATGTTGAAAAAGACAGCATCTTTAGCAATGATACTGGAAGAACTGCACTTACACCCAAAGAAGACTGAAGGTAGATGTCTCTCTCTCTCTCATCCTGTACAAAAATCAACTCAAAATTTATCAAAGACCTTAATGCATGACCCAAACTTTAAATCTAGAGGAAAACATGGAAACCCTTTAAGACATAGGTACACACACAACGATTTCATGAACAGGACTCCAATAACTCAGAAAATAATAGCAAAAATTGACAACTGATATTACATCATCTTGAAAAGTTTTGACCCAGCAAAGATATCATCAAAAGTGTGAAGAGATAAGTCATTATGGAAAATATTATGGAGGTTCCATAAAAAAAAACAAAAAAATAGAACAATCATATAATCCAGCTTTATCAGAATACTTCAAAGTCAGCAAAGTATAATAAAACCTATATACCTATTTATTGTGGCACTACTAACAATAGCCATGCTATGGAATTGGTCCAGGAGATCACCCAGCAGATGGAGGAAGAAAATGTAAACACACATGATAGAGTATTATTCATCCATAAAGAAAGAAGAAATAATGTCACTTGTAAGAAAATGAATGGTAAAACCACTGCAATTTTAGATGTATGTAAAAACAAGTATTTCAAATTGGCATCAAATATTATACTTATTGACAGACCTTTACTGATTACAATTTTTTTCCATAATAGTGAAATAATAACCTTATTTAATCCTGCCAACAAATCTGTAAGGTAAAAAGAGTAGGTATCTTCAACCGTATTCTACAGACCAGGAAGCTAAAGATTACAGAATTGATGTAATTTTTTTCCATCAATTTTGTAATTTTTTGGTAATTAACACAACCAGGAGGTAAACTGGAAATTCAGAGTGCAGAAATATTCAGAATCTAGCCTTCTTTTCAGTTAATGTGATACTTCCTGGGGCCTAGATAATTTGTTTTAATATACTGTTGGCCAACATCTAATAAAAGGAAAATTTCAGTCACAAAAAATAGTTAGATTTTTTTAAATGCATGAATCTTTTGCTAACAGTCATTTTCATTCCTACAGAAATTTAATTGGTTATGTTTTAGTTATCTTTCCATCACTCTGACAAAATTGGCAGGAGTAAAGATTTATCTTGGCTCATGGTTTTATGCCCTGGTCACTTGACCCCATTGCTATGGATCAATGGCAAGGCAGATCATCCTGGTGGAGAGCACATGGCAGAGCAGACCTGCTCATTTCATGGCAGCTGGGAAGCAGAAAGAGCAAAAGAAAAGATATAGACAAAACAAGTCCTACAAGGGTATACTTTCAGGGACCCATCTTGTCCAACTAGACCCTGCCTTCCTAAGTTTCTACATCTGAGAACCAAACCTCCAACACTTAAAGCCTTTAAGGATTATCCCACATCCAAACTTAAAAAAGCTACATTTTTCATTGACTTTTGTTTGTTTGTTGAACAGTGGAAGTTTTATGGGAAAAATTTTCAAAATAATATATAATTTTTGATTTTTAAAAAAGCTAGAGTATTAACGTATATCTGGAGTTCTTTTTCATACTGAAGGAATGTTTCAGAATAGTATTATGCAAAATCAACTGACTTCAGTTTAAAGAAAGGATTTACTGACCCAATTAGCTGATATAGTGCGCCAAAGCAAACAATAATTTCCATTTCACAAAAATTCAAAAGCTTGGGGAAAAAAGAAATAAACAATCTGACAAACTTTTAAAGATACAATTATTTCTGATGTAATACTCCAAAAGTATCACAATGACACTTATGAAGATAATATTTAAAATCTTTGAACAAATCATTAGGCTAATTTTTAATTCAAAGTATCACAACTATGTTAGCTGCAGAGTATAAGAATTTACAACCCATTCAGTTCCATAGTATAAGTATTTTTTGAAGTATATTTATTTGATCAATTCCTCCTACAGTATAATAATTACTATCCTAACAACTCAGAGCAGTTTATGCTCCAAAAGTAGCTATTAGTTTTCTTTATCCAACATAGTCTGGTTAACTCTTAACATCTTCAACGGTAGACTTACTGTTATACTTAAAACATAAAAACAAAACATTTAAATTTTAAAGACTACTTACACATTTACCCCAAAATTATGATTACTATTATTAGTTCATTATCAGAGGTAATGAAAAAAGAAACTTTAGTATCACAAGATATCTAGCACTGAACACAAGTCTAAACAATATTTTTTTTAAATTCAATTAAATTTGTTAAAAATTGCAAATATACAAACTATTTTACTGACTAACCTGGGGAAGTCAGATATCTTCTCTTATATTTAGCCTGATCAAAATTTAAAAATCATACTGAAAAAGAAAAAAAAAGAAAAAGGACAAACTTAACTTACTAATAATCAATTTCATGTCTTAAAATATTTCAAACAGCCTAGAGCAGTGGCACACACCAGTTACTCAGGAGATACAAGAGTCTCACAATTTTAAGGCCAGCCTTAGCAATTTCACAAGGCCACAAGCAACTTAGTACGACCCTGTCTCAAATTAAGAAATAAAAAGAGCTAGGATGTGGTTTAGTGGTAATGCAACCCCAGGCTCAATTCCTAGTTCAAAAGAAAAAATATTTCACCACAAATTATATGTTAATTATAAAAGTAAGTTTTGTTTTGGGGTTCTCTTATCCCAGTGGCTGGGAAGTCTGAGGCAGGAAGATCCCAATTTCAAAGCCAGCCTCAGCAAAAGCAGAAACTAATAACATTGGTGAGACCCTCTCTCTAAGTAAAATGCAATAGGGCTGGGGATGTGGCTCAGTGGTTAAGTACCCCTGAGTTCAATTCCTGGTACAACCCCCCACATGTGTGTATGTGTGTGTGTGTATGTGTACATATATATACATAAAAATTATAAAACTTAAAGTGGAGAAATCTAAGAGACACCACATTAACTAAATGATGCAAGTTAACATCACCAAGGAACAAACCAACAAAATTTACCTCTTCATATATCTGAGCAGCCCACATATCAGTCATATCCTATTCTTCCTGAAAATGTTTAATGGGAAACTAATCAGGAGGTGTTAGGAATTTCCTGCTTACGTCGCTGTAACCTTCCTGCCTCCCACATTACGTTCCAATATGTCATTGGTCCATCAGTCAGTCTGTAATAATTCTCCTCCGTGATTGGTTCCTCCCAGCCCATGAAATTCCAATACAAAGAACCGTGCACCATCTTCTTCTCTCTCTTTCCCTTTCCCCTTTCCCCCGAGTGGACACGTTTTGTCCGCTTGAATAAAAGTTCCTCGTGTGAGACCTGGATCTGCGGAGCATCTTTTCTGTGAGTTATCGACGAACCAAAACTGCTCCCCTTTACATCTAACTAACAGGAGGTATACAGCAGACATATCCAAAGCTGAGGGACATTCTAAAAAATAATGGTCCTAACTTTTCAAAAGCATCAATGTTATATAAAGAAAAAACCGGGAACCTGTTCCCTGTGAAGGGAAACAACCACCACCAAATGCCATATTCATTCTTAGATTGACTCTGCACCAAAAAAAAAAAAAAAAAAAATCTGCGAAGGACAGAATTGGATACTAAAATTTTAATATGAACTACAGATTATACAATATTATTGTAGTAATGCTAATTTTTCTGAAAATACTACTATGGGTTATAAAAAAACAATGTCTTTGGGGCTGGGGTTGTAGCCCAGTGACAAAGGACTTGCCTAGCATGGGTGAGGTAGTGTGTTTTGATCCTCAGCATCACACACACACACACACACAAAAAGTCAAATAAAGATATTGTGTCCATCCATACTAAAAAATATAAATAAATAAATAAAGAAGAAAAGAAAAAAAGAATGCCTTCATATACAGGAAAATCCAAACTATATTTCGGGGCAAAGGAACATGATACAAGCAAATTACCCTCAAAGAGATCCTGGCAAAAATGTGTATGTGAGGAGGCACAGAGGAGAAGAGAGGGGAGAGAGAATGGTAAAGCAAATGTGGCAAAATGTTAATGGGTTAATTTAAATGAAGGCCACAAGAATTCTTCGCATCATTCTTGGAAATTTTTTTTGTAAATTTAAAAATATTTCAAAATAAGAAGTCTTTAAAAATATTGTTTGCCCCTGTTTCACTCACACCCCAGAAACAAAAGTTCAACAATGCTTTCAATGTGCTTGGTAGAACATAAACCTTGCAAAAGCTACAGTGACTTTTTTTTAAGGGAAAGCTTCTCTCTCCTGTGTGTGACTGGCCCCAGCCCATCTGGCTGGCTTTGATCAAGTCCACCCTTCTCTGAGCATGAGAAGACCTGACACAGACCACCTTGGTACCCCCAGGGCCTTCTCTCACAGAGGTCCAAGTCCCAGCGAATCACAGGGGGTTCTGGGCTGCGGCTATGTTCACAGCCCACCTGAGGACAGAGGGAAAGTGCCCTCACCTGACTGGAGGAGCAGCCTCCGAGTCCCTATGGGTTTTTGAGATGCTTTACTAAAATATCCTGCCCTGGTGGCTTCATGACCCGGGGCTCCATGGCGTGTAGTGGCCTCAGCGGTCTCCCTGGGAAATGTGCTCAAACCTGTAGCAAGGCATGGAGGCGGGGCTCGTGCACTGCAGGTGCATCCTGGCAAAACAACCCCACCCCTGGGGCATGCTAGGAAGCCAGGTGGGGAGCTTATACAGGACTGGAGGGTGAATGCTGTGTTGCACTGCTGTCTTAAAGCATCTTGGCCCTGCAAGAGGCTGACTCTGCCAAGTTGTCCTCACACTACAAATGTGTAATTTTCTGAGGTTAACTTTATGAGTAATAAGTAGTGTTGTATTCACCCTTTTGAGTCATCCTGGGTAAGAGGAAAAATTGCTCTGCCTCGCCCCAAGGGGCCCTTTGGGCACCATGCCATGGCCCTGGTGCTGGAGAGTTGAAACCTGTGGTGGGTGAGACCCAGGGCCCAGGTTATGCCACATGCCTCTAAGATCATGACTGGCAGAGAGCCAAAGGGCATGTTGAATGCGCCTTGAGAAAAACAGGAAGCGTTTACCATTGGCTGTATGCTAATTAGTTCAGCCGCTTAGCCCGTGGACAGATATATCTTACATGTATGCTTGAGCTCGTGGTGGCTTGACCTTTAATAGGATTGGATGGACATATCTGGTTACAATTGCTTATGCATGAGACTGCTTATATATTGAGGGTGTTATCCAAATAAAGCGGAAGCTGCTTCATGAACTTCTGAAGAGTACATATCATTTGTCCCACTGGTCGGTGGCAAGCGGCGGCAAGCAGCAGAAACCAAAACTACACAGGCCCCTGGTCCCTAAGCAACTTGGCATGCATTTTCACTTACAAATACACTTGCCTCTTCATCAAAGTGACGTTTGCTGTCATACAGGAGAAAATCAAGAATACAGTGGATAGGTAGGCATAGAAACCTCTTTGCTTTCCCTGCCTGTGTTCCCCATGTGGGAAAACAGTATGTCAAAAAGTTTTAGAATGTAAACTCCAGGAAAACATGTTTTACTAAAACCACAAAACCAAACCAACTTTCCCTAGTACCAATAAGAATGCGTAGCATTTCACAAGTACGTAATGATATGCCAACCTAAAATCTTTATTAAACAGACACTGAATGAGGGGAATAATTGTTTGAACACTTCTTTCATAATCCCTTTTCTAAAATGATTGTCAACTACATATCTGGACTGAAAACTAAATACTCTGGATTAAAGTTCTCAATTGCCAAAATTTTATAACAGAAATACTTTAGCAAAGTAGTTCCTATCTAAATAAACTACACCAATACTCAATTTTGTATGAAGTATTGCTTAAAATGCATAAATACTGGAATTACTTTATTCTATCTTTAAGAAGATTTTAAAAAGACAATATAAGTCCAGCAATTTTGAAAAACATAGATTGGGTTTAATACATTATTAGCATTTAAATAACATAAACCACAAAGTTCTTTCCTGAAATGTAACTCAAACACAGTTCTTACAAAAGCCTCAAGCCACTTTTAAGTGTCTTTGAAATAACAATACTGGAAAAATCAGCTTACATGTCATTTAGTCAACTTTCTTGGTTAAAATCTTTGAAGTTTTTAATTTTAATACTTTAGGACTACATAAAATCTATTTAAAAATGCTTTAAGAGTATAGTATAGACCTTTCTTTACTTGTCCTCCTTATGTCTAGTACTAAAGTGAACAATTAAATACACAAGTAATGAATGTTTAAAATGTCATGGCTATTATCAATTGTCACTTTATTTCTCCTATAAAATTCATCATAAAAAGGTACTGCAACAATCTAGTATAAAGCAAATCTTCAACCAAATAACATGGTATAGGCCTTTTGAAAATATTTATACTTTATCACAACAGCAACAAGAAAAAATTCAATTTATCATGAGGACCAAGCTGAAGTTTTTGAGGTAGTAGAGACACATGACAGAAAAGTTAAAGAAAAATCTAAGGAAATATAATCAACTTGTTTCAAATGTAAATATCAATACCTTTTGAAAGGGCTCAGGAAGCTACATATTTTAAGAAAAGAAGGTGCTCTAAAATTTAATTTGTGACCATACAGGAGGTGTAAAGATTATAGAATAACACTTTGGTTAATTATCTTCTGTGGCTGTATGCATTCATAAATGAGTCTCTACACATAAAGGAGCTCACTGATGGTTAAGATTACCAAACATATTTCAGATCTGAAATAAAATTATCCAATTGTAGTCCCTTATTCAAATGGTAAATACATCCATGCAACAAGTTAAAATATCTTTAAAGGAACTAAAATTAAATTACATATATCCTATTTCTTCAGTAGTCTGTAAAGGTCTATTATAACAAAATAGTTATTATCCCATTTTACTACAGATATGTCAGGAGTAGATAAACACAAGTATACCTGAAATACACCTGTGTTTAAATTTTTATTTCACACCATGCAAGGTCAATTATAACACATTAAAAAGTGATATGTGCTATAAGCTGCAATTTTACATTTATACATTAGAAATGTTCATTTTTAAAATCTGAACATAATTCCCATGTTATCTGTAACAGCTACACTTCAAATCAACTGCTTATACAGATAAAATTTACTATGAAAAACAGTGATTTTGTATCTGGCCACATTCTATGATACTAATTCTTCAACTAACAGATCCTTTGAGAGAACCAAATGATTCAATCTTTTTCACAGTATCCATACTGTCCCTAACAAAACCAAATACTACATGCTAAAGTCCAAATGTTCTGCTTTGTTCAATGCCATAAAAATTGAGAATTATTAGTATTTGGCCTCAATTGGCTGAACAGAGTAAGCCAGGAACAGTATGTTTCACATCAAAGTTCTCACCTTCAAATATATCTTAATAAATGGACTGTCCTCCTGTCCCATCACATTTTGTGATATCTCCCCCAAAAGAAAGATTTCAATTAATAGGAATCCTGAGTAAAACATAAAATATACATAGAAATTTCCACAATAGGGTAATCCTGACCACCCAGTTTCTTTACAAATGCTTTTTGAAAATTAAATACTTATTTTTGAATAAAGATAAAAAATAAAAAGTCCTTTTCTCCACCCTTTTCTCCAAGTTCCAGCATGTTTCAGGTGTTAGAAATTTGAACCTTTTGAGTTTGAAACTTCTGGGCAGAATTAGGGAACCAGTGGTGATGACACTCTTATTTGGGCAAGATAAAGAAATCTTAAGAAAACTACATGATGTGGTCAAGAAGAAATTCACAAATTCTCCAAGTTACTGTGGTGTACATTCTTCTTGACTTCAATTACTACAGGTAGTTAGTACTTACTTGGCAAACAAAATCTGGAATTACTCTGTGAAAAATAGAGTTCTTAAAACCAAAGTTCTTCTCTCCAGTGCACAGTGCTCTGAAGTTCTCAGCAGTGCAAAAAATAACATTTGAAAATAATTCAAATGTTCACCATCCACACAAACATCAAAAAATACCACAGGATTTGTCTCCTTTGATAACTCTGCTGCCATAGATACCTCTCTATGGAGTTTCAATAAATTTTGTTGACATTCTTCAATTTTTTTCTTAAAAGACTCAGTGATTTCTTTTGTTTTAAATCTCACTGCAAGTTGTTCCACTTTTACTTTTCCATCTGCTGGAAAAACAAGTGACCAGAATGTTAACATAACTTATAAATTATTTTATATTCCTTATGGTTTTTAGAAAAGTCCAAAAGAGAAAGAAAATTAGCATCCAAATTTAGAAACTCACTAGAATAATCTCAAGCAGTCATAACTACAGCATTATTTGAAATATTTAGGGGTTTTAATCTCATTGTTTTGGTGATAACATGGTTTGCACACACTTTAAACACCTGACCTCTTCTCATTAGGATCCAATAGTAATTCTTCATTTTATGCCAAAGAATTTTTGTATCTCCAACACCTTGCTCCTTCCACTGACTGACATCTCTATCCCACCTATAAAGTTTGGCTCTCTCTTTAAACAAAATTTCTTCATCTTTTTCTCCAGATTTTACTTCTACCTATGAAAAAAGATGAGGCTCAACTGTAAGCTGATGCTTACAATTCCTTAACAAATTTCAAAAATCCAAATTTTTAACGAGATTTTTCTTGTAAGAATATTAATAGACTTTACTTTATAGGTTAAGAGGCTTCAAAAAGTGCTGGTTCTTGAAAAGAAATATTAACTACTGACTGAGGTTGAAAAATGACAAAATAATTTTCCTAAAATAACATTCTGGATCAAAAACTGTAAAAGGTTACTTTTTACTGAAATGACTTTGGCAATTATGGAAATTACTTTATCCCCAGATATACAGTGTGAAAACAAACATGATATTCTAACAACATATGAAAAAAGTTTTCTTCCCAACAATTGCATATACTACTTACAAAGGAAAATCTATACAAAGTTTAAAAAGAGGGCTCAGGTATAGTTTTGTGATACAGCACTTGCATAGCATGTCTGACATCCTTGGGTTTTATCCCCAGCACTGCAAAAACAAACAAACAAACAAAAAAAAAAACCAAGGAAAAGCAACCAGAAGTATATTTAAAAGCTGAATGCCTAAGCCAGGCACAGTGGTACATGCTTGTAGTCCCAGTGACTCTGGAAGCAGAGGTAGGAGGATTTCAAGTTTAAGGCCAGCCTCATCAATTTAGTGAGCACCTAAGCAACTTAGCAAGACCCTGTCTCAAAATAAAAAATAAAGAACTAAGGATGTAGCTTAGTGGCAAAGTACTCCTGGGTTAAACCCCAGTACCAAAAACAAAAGACAAAAGTGAAAAAAACAAACAAACAAACAAACAACAACAACAAAAAAAACACTGATGTCTAAAAAATAGAGCTACTACTTGAGATTATAAGTATTCTGAAAGAAAGCAATCATAGTCCTAACAAATCAATCCAGGGTAAGTTTTGAGGTTAAAATGAAAATTAAGTAATTAGTAAAATTTTCATTCCCTGACACTTTCTTCTGATAATGACACTACTGGTTCAAAATGAAAATCTTCACTATGAACTACTTCTTCATTACTACCATCTTCATCTTCACTAGCTTTACTGGTTGTCTGTGTTCCAAACACAGTTGCTCCAGTATTTGCCCACTGGAAATTTTTATCTGAGGAAAAAATGAGGATATGTAAACCACATAATCTACTTTTTAAAGGTTTTTAAAATCTTGCTCTTAGATTATTAGTGCAAAATTATCATTTTCAACAACCGAGACAACTATTAAAAATGTTTGAAATAAGCCAGGTAGGGTGCTTAGGGAGGCAGAGATTAGAGGACTGAAATTTAAAAGGCAGTCTCAGCAATTTGGTGAAGCTTTAAGTAACTTAGTAAGGTTCTGTTTTAAAATTTAAAAGGTTGGGACTGAAGCTCAGTAAAGCATCCCTGGGTTCAATTCCAGAACCAACCCCACCCCAGAAAAGTTTAAAATATTCTGGCAAGGTCAACTCACACACAAATCTGCAAGAAATTTATAATTTCAGTTACTATAACAAGCATGTCTTAAATTAAAGCAAGAATTCAATACCCAAGAAAACAAATAAAATCTGATAATCTGCAATTAAACAAAACAAAACAAAAAAAGAACTGAGAAAGCCAAAAGCTATTTCTGTGAAAAGACCAGCACACTGATTCCTGATTCCTGTCAATCCTTAAGAACAAAATAAATTAGGTAAAACAAAGTAAGAAAGTAAGAAAAGAGGGGAGTTTCAAGATGGCGGACTAGGGGGCGGCTGCATTTCACGTTGCTCCAGGACACAAGATTCAAAAGGGGAGATAGTGAGAGACTTGGGACCAACTCAAAGCCGCTGGGTGAGTCTCTCCCATTGGGGAGGCATCCTGGATGGGGCAGTAGCCCCGGAATGCAGGGAACTTTGTGAAGTAGAGTGACTCGGCGAGACACCCCTCCCCCCGCTGGAGCGGTAAACACGGACAACTGGGATCATCATAGAGGCGGCAGCTCAGCACAGCACTTGGACTCGGAGCAACCATTGAGGCTCCGGGCGGCTGCCTGAGGAGGAGCTGCGTGGCGAGCTGTTTGAACTCAGAGCGAGTGCTCCTGAACACCGGGGGGTTGCCAAGAGGAAGAGGAGGAGCGCGGTGGGTCACTTGACCTAGGAGTGACTGCATCAGAGCCACAGGCGGTTGCCAGAGGAGGAGGCGAGTGATGAGTTGATTGGACTAAAAGCGACCGCTCCTGATCACCAGTGGCCTGCCTGGAGGAGGAGCATGGTGGGTCACTTGTTCTCGGAGCCACCGCTCCTGAACACCCAGGGGGCTACCCCGAGGAGGAGGAGGAGGAACAGGGCGGGTCACTTGGACTTGGAGTGACTGCCTAGGGCTACGGGTGGTTGGCAGGAGGAGGAGACCCAAAGTGAATTGCTTGGGCTCCTAGTGACTGCGTCAGAAACCCGGCCACTGTCCGGAGGAGGAGGTGTGTGGCAGGTCACTGGGTATCGGAGCTATTGTATGAGGCTCCAGATGGCGACTCAGAGGAGGGGCCGCATAGCCAGGTGATTAGGTGCAGAGCAGGGTCCCAGGAGCTAGGTGGCTTCTTGCTGGAAGAGCCGCACAGAGACACGCCTAGGGGCAGAGCGAAGTTTCCAGGACTGCGGGCAGATTCTCTGGAGGAGGCAGCCTAAGGAGACTCGCCTGCGATGGGTGAGGCTCCCAGGCCCAGGACGTAGGTCTGGGCCCCTGGGAACATTGCAGAGGAAGACAGCCCAGCCCAGGTGGTAGTTGTAGATTGAGGGGAACCTCTAGGAGGGGAACTGATCAGGAAGACATCCCCACTGAGTGAGTCTTCCCTGCCGGGTGAGGTTTTCCCACAGGGACAGTAAAACCAGAGACACAGGCACAAACAGGAATTGCCTCAGCCCGCAGCCTAGTTCCCCATTGGATGACCATTGGTCAACAAGTGGAGGCACCTCTGCCCACTAGCAGGGAATATACGCCACCTGAGGGTCACCAACCCTAGAGAGGCAGCTTCTTCGTAGAGCTATGCATTATCAACATCCTCCAAGACTTCAGGCTACTGAAGGATAAGAGGGCATATACTAGCAATCTTCAGGGACATTATAAGTCCATAGAGGAAATCTGCAATATCTTAATGACCAACTGATTCCTGAACAATATGAGAAAACAAGAGAAGAAAATGCCCCAAGCAAATCTAGATGTTACATCAATAAAATCCAACACCAGCATGGCAGAAGAATGACAGAAAGGGAGTTCAGAATGTACATGATTAAAATGATTAGGGAAGCAAATGATGAGATGAAAGAGCAAATGCAGGCATTGAATGATGAGATGAAAGAGCAAATGCAGGCATTGAATGATAGCACCAATCGACAGTTAAAAGAGCAAATACAGGAAGCAAAGGATCATTTCAATAAAGAGTTAGAGACATTGAAAAAAAAACAAACAGAAATCCTTGAAATAAAGGAAACAATAAACCAAATTAAAAACTCCATAGAAAGCATAACCACTAGGATAGAACACTTGGAAGACAGAACTTCAGATATTGAAGACAAAATATTTAACCTCAAAGGAAAAGTTGAACAAACAGAGAAGATGGTAAGAAATCATGAACAGAATCTGCAAGAACTATGAGATATCATGAAAAGGCCAAATTTCAGAATTATTGGGATTGAGGAAGGCTTAGAGAAACAAACCAAAGGAATGAATAATCTATTCAATGAAATAATATCAGAAAACTTCCCAAATCTGAAGAATGAAATGGAAAATCAAGTTCAAGAGGCTTATAGGACTCCAAATACACAAAATTACAACAGACCCACACCAAGGCACATTATAATGAAAATACTTAACATATGAAATAAAGACAGCATGTTAAAGGCTGTGAGAGAAAAGAACCAAATTACATTCAGGGGGAAATCAATACGGATATCAGCAGATTTTTCAATCCAGACCCTAAAAGTTAGAAGGGCCTGGAACAACATTTTTCAAGCTCTGAAAGAAAATGGATGCCAACCAAGAATCTTATACCCAGCAAAACTTACCTTCAAATTTGATGATCAAATAAAATCATTCCATGATAAACAAAAGGTAAAAGAATTTACAAAAAGAAAGCCAGCATTACAGAACATTCTCAGCAAAATATTTCATGAGGAAGAGATAAAAAACAAAGAAGCATATCAGCAAAGGGAGGAATTACCCTAAAGGAACTGTCAAATAAAGGAGGAACCAACATGTGTCAAAAAATAAATAAAAAAATAAATAAAATTTTAAATATGAACCAAATGACCAGGAATACAAATCATATCTCAATAATAACCCTGAATGTTAATAGCTTGGATTCATCAATCAAAAGACACAGACTGGCAGATTGGATTAAAAAGAAAGATCCAACAAAATGTTGCCTGCAAGAGACTCACCTCATAGAAAGAGATACCCATAGACTAAAGGTGAAATGATGGGGAAAAACATACCATGCACATGGACTCAGCAAAAAAGCTGGAGTATCCATCCTCATTTCAGATAATGTGGACTTCAAGCCAAAGTTAATCAGAAGGGATAAAGAAGGACATTTCATACTGCTTAAGGGAAGCATAAATCAGCAAGATATAACAATCATATACATCTGTGCCCCAAACAGTGGCTCATCCATGTATGGTAAACAAATCCTTCTCAATTTTAGAAACCAAATAGACCATAACACAATAATATAAGGTGATTTTAACATGCCTCTCTCACCACTGGATAGATCTTCCAAACAAAAATTGAAAGACAAACCATAGATCTCAATAACACAATCAATAATTTAGACTTAACCGACATTTATAGAATATACCATCCAACCAAGAGCGAATACACTTTCTTCTCAGCAGCACATGGATCCTTCTCAAAATAAACCATATATTATGCCACAAAGCTAATGTCAGCAAATACAAGAAGATAGAGACACTACCTTGTATTCTATCAGATCATAATGGATTCAAGTTAGAAATAAATGAAAGAGTAAAAAACAGAAACTACTCCAACACCTGGAGATTAAACAATATGCTATTATATGATGAATGGATAACAGAAGATATTAGGAAGCAAATTTAAAAATTCTTAGAGGTAAACGAGAACAAAGAAACAACATATCAAAATCTCTGGGACACTATGAAAGCAGTACTTAGAGGAAAATTTATTTCATGGAGCGCATTTAAAAAAAGAAGTAAAACTCAAAAAATAAATGATCTAAAACTACAGCTCAAAGCCCTAGAAAAAGAAGAACACACCAACACCAAAAGTAGTAGAAGACAGGAAATAGTTAAACTCAGAGCTGAAATCAACGAAATTGAAACACAAGAAAAAAAATTGACAAAATAAATAGTTGGTTCTTTGAAAAAATAAACAAAATTGATAAACCTTTAGCCACAATAACAAAGAGAAGAAGAGAGAAATCCCAAATCACTAAAATTCGGAATGAACAAGGAAATATCACAACAGACACGACTGAAATACTAAACATAATTAGAAGCTCTTTTGAAAATCTATACTCCAACAAAATAGAAAATTTTGAAGACATCAACAGGTTTCTAGAGACATATGAATTGCCTAAACAGAATGAGGAGGACAGACACATTTTAAATAGACCAGTTTCAAGTAATGAAATAGAAGAAGTCATCAATAGCTTACCAACAAAAAAAGTCCAGGACCAGATGGGTTCTCAGCCGAGTTCTACAAAACCTTTAAGGAAGAGCTCATTCCAATACTTCTCAAAGTATTCCATAAAATAGAAGAGGAGGGAACCCTCCCAATCTCATTCTATGAAGCCAATATTACCCTGATATCTAAACCAGACAGAGACACATCGAGGAAAGAATATTTCAGACCAATATCCTTAATGAACATCGACGCAAAAATTCTCAACAAAATTTTAGCAAATCGCATACAAAAACATATTAAAAGATAGTGCACCCTGATCAAGTGGGTTTCATCCCAGGGATGCAAGGTTGGTTCAACATCAGGAAATCAATAAATGTCATTCACCATATCAATAGACTTAAAGTCAAGAATCACATGATTATTTTGATAGATGCAGAAAAAGCATTTGATAAAATACAGCACTCCTTCATGCTCAAAATACTAGAAAAAATAGGAATAGTGGGAGCATTCCTTAACATTGTAAAGGCCATCTACGCTAAGCCCATGGCTAATATCATTCTAAATGGTGAAAAACTGAAAGCATTCCCTCTAAAAACTGGAACAAGGCAGGGATGCCCTCTTTCACCACTTCTATTCAATATCGTCCTTGAAACTCTAGCTGGAGCAATTAGACAGACCAAAGAAATTAAAGGGATATGAATAGGAAAAGAAGAACTCAAACTATCCCTATTTGCTGATGATATGATTGTATACTTAGTGGAACCAGGAATTTCCACCAGAAAACTTTTAGATCTCATAAGTGAATTCAGTAAAGTAGGGGGACATAAGATCAATGCACATAAATCTAAGGCATTTTTATACATAAGCAATGAATCTTCAGAAAGAGAAATCAGGAAAACTACCCCATTCACAATAGCTTTGAAAAAAATAAAATACTTGGGAATCAATCTCACAAAAGAGGTGAAAGACCTCTACAATGAGAACTACAGAACACTAAAGAAAGAAATTAAAGAAAACCTTAGAAGATGGAAAGATCTCCCATGTTCTTGATAGGAAGAATCAATACTGTCAAAATGGCCATACTACCAAAAGTGCTATACACATTCAATGCAATTCCAATTAAAATCCCAATGATGTACCTTACAGAAATAGAGCAAGCAATTATGACATTCATCTGGAAGAATAAAAAACCCAGAATAGCTAAAGCAATCCTTGGCAGAAAAAGTGAAGCAGGGGGTATTGCAATACCAGCTTCAACCCTACTACAAAGCCTTAGTAACAAAAATGGCATGGTATTGGTACCAAAATAGAAAGGTGGATCAATGGTACAGAATAGAGGACACGGACACAAACCCAAATAAATACAATTTTCTCATAGTAGACAAAGGGGCCAAAAATATGCAATGGAGAAAATATAGCCTCTTCAACAAATGGTGCTGGGAGAATTGTAAATCCATATGTAACAGAATAAAACTAAACCCATATCTCTCACCATGCATGAAACTAAACTCAAAATGGATTAAGGGTCTTGGAATCAGACCAGAGACCTTGCATCTTATGGAAGAAAAAGTAGGTCCAGAGCTTCAACATGTCGGCTTAGGACCAGACTTCCTCAACAGGACTCCCATAGCACAAGAAATAAAAGCAAGAATCAATAACTGGGATAGATTTAAACTAAAAAGCTTTCTCTCAGCAAAGGAAACTATCAGCAATGCGAAGAAAGAGCCTACAGAGTGGGAGAAAATCTTTGCCAATCATACTTCAGATAGAGCGCTAATCTCCAGAATCTATAAAGAACTCAAAAAACTCTACACCAAGAATGCAAATAATCCAATTGACAAATGGGCTAAGGAAATGAATAGACACTTCACAGAAGAAGATATTCAAGCAATCAACAAACATATGGAAAAATGTTCAACATCTCTAGTAATAAGAGAAATGCATATCAAAACCACCCTAAGATTCCATCTCACCCCAATTAGAATGGTGATTATCAAGAATACAAGCAACAACAGGTGTTGGCGAGGATGTGGGGAGAAAGGTACACTCATACATTGCTGGTGGGTCTGCAAATTAGTGTAGCCACTCTGGAAAGCAGTGTGGAGACTCCTTAGAAAACTTGGAATGGAAACACCATTTGACCCAGCTATCCCACTCCTTGGCCTATACCCAAAGGACTTAAAATCAGCATATTACAGAGATACAGCCACATCAATGTTCATAGCTGCTCACTTCACAATAGCCAGATTGTGGAACCAACCTAGATGTCCTTCAATTGATGAATGGATAAAGAAACTGTGGTATATATATACAATGGAATATTACTCCACCATAAAGAATGATAAAATTATTGCATTTGCAGGCAAATGGATGAAACTGGAGAATATCATGCTAAGTGAGATAAGCCAATCTCAAAAAAACAATGGACGAATGATATCACTAATAAGTGGATGATGACACATAATGGGGGGTGGGAGTGGTTAGTGTTAGGGTTAGAGTTAGTGTTAAGGGAGTGGGGCAAGAATGGAGGAAGGAAGGACTGTATAGAGGGAAAAGAGGGGTGGGAGGGGTGGGGGGAAGGGGAAAAATAACATAATGAATCAAACACATTACCCTATGTAAATTTATGACTACACAAATGGTATGCCTTTACGCCATGTACAAACAGAGAAACAACATGTATCCCATTTGTTTAAAATAATAAAAAAAAAAAAAAGAAAAGAGGATGGTGAATGGAATGATCTCACAAAAATGGAGAAGTGATGGTGAGGACAGAATGTAGTGAGTAAGACTTGTTTAAGTAAGTCTTCTTCCTTATGTTTTTCCTATTTTATATGTTAGTATGCAATCATAGTAGAGTACTTGGTTATACTGAGCAATAAGCAGCAAACACACCAAATTTCATTTGGCTGTTTTTGCAGAAAACTGTACCCACTATATTGTTATATGTGCTGACTTATTAACTCTTTTACTTTGTAGGCTATTAGGAAAAATAAAAATAAAGAAGCCTGTTAAAGGGGAATTCATGAATTCTAATGTAACATCATATCCCAAAGTAGTTTACTGCTTCTACAAGTAGCGAAAGCTGTGAAAAAAAAAAAAGTGTAACTAAGTGGAATTAATAGTTATTTGAATTGCATTAATCATTTAAGCATATACCTTCAATAAAATTTATTCCATAAATCAAACATCTTATATAAGAACAATTTAGATGGTTCAGACATGAAATTTACATGATTTAACAGATATGAAAGATATAAGAATGAGAAAAAATGAACAGCCTTATTCTAATAATCTTGAAACAATTAAATGATGAAATCATTTGTACAAATGTACTGTTTTATAGAAATGCTACCAAAAAGATTAAAAATAGAAGCATCACTTATAGAGAATGAGAAAGCACATCATTTATAAATTTATTTCAGCACCATAAATTAGCATGATCATAATACTAATTTCCAAATCATCTCCTTAAAAAATGCAGATTCAGGGATGGAGATAAAGTTTAGTGGAAGAGTGCTTGCCTATCATGTGTGAGGCCCTGGGGTCAATTCCTAGTACTTCAAGAGGGGGGGAAAAAGTAGATTCCTAATTCTTGAAATATCAACAAATCAAATCTAAAAGTACATATAGTTAAAAGAATAACATTACCAAAGTCAGAATTTTTTCAAAACTGAAAAATAGTTCTGCATTTAAGGACAGGGAAGACCATTAGAATAATTTGTACAAAACTTTAAAAATTCTTATGGTTATATTATTAATAATAAAATTAATCAGGGTGTTGTCCTGCAGATCTGTAATTCCAGTGATTGTGAATGCTGAGGCAGGAGAATCACAGGTTTAAGAACAGCCTTAGCAACTTAATGAAACCCTGCTTCAAAAAAAATTTTTAAAAGGGGTGGGCAATGTACACTCAGTGATAGAGGACCCCTGGGTTCAATCCCCAGTAAAATCAATCAATCAATCTTAGAAGTCCTTCATTATGAGAACACTTAGTAAATGGGAAAGTGCTACTTTAGTGACAACACTGTAACAAAGACTGGTTCTTTAAGTTGCATTTTGTTCTGTTAACATAATTAAAATAACTTCTTAATCTCATCTTTAGGACCAAAGGCCAAATCCCCAGAATTAATGGAAGACAAATCTGCAAATGACAGTCCTCTACCACTTCCAAATAAATCTGTTTTATTTTCCAATGACAAAAGAAAAAGAACAATTTATTATTTCATTTAAGATATTCTGAACATTAAAGATTTCCCCAGGATGGAAAAAAGAACAAGATTTTCTATCGTACAGGCTAGGGGGGGGTTAGCTTCTATATTTTGGTAAGTTCTAAATTTTGGTAAATTTTACATCCAATTTTGAACTTCTTCAGTAATATCAAGTTTACAGGTACTATTCACAATGAATACAATACTACACAAAATGCATGCCAAAAAATTAATGAGGTGGTGAACTATTAAGCTAGACTACACAATCATACAGTTTCTGCTTCATAAAGTCTTTTACAAAAAGTTACTAAATTAAGAAATGGAGGGAAGAAATTTAGAATATCTGTATAAAAATATTTTGCATTCTGTATTGTAAAAAAGCTCACAAAAACTAAATGTCCCACTTACATTTGATCACCAGAAATTAAGGGTTATCTGAATTCTGTATGATCTCTGAAATCACTATGCTTTACTAATTTGTCTGAAAATGTAGAGGTTTTAGGTGTGCAATTACCTTCCTCTTCCACCATAGTAAAACTCTAAAGTGTCTATAAATGTAATATTTGTGATTTATTTAGGACTCCTTTTGGGGGAAAATTATCTATCATACATTTTAAAGTAATACAATTTACAGAGACACTTCTTCCACCTGAAAAAAAAATAAACAATTAGAATGGAATAATGGGAAGAAAGAAATACCAAACATTAGTTACTATAATTGAATAATTTGCCAAACTTTTAGGATTATAAAAAAGAAATATAAGCTTGAGCAATACTATTAAACAATACTAAAATAAAAACAATATCACAAAGAAAATTACCATGTAAGTAAACTATTATCTTTATGTTCAGGCAAATGGGTCAAGAATCACAATACTATGTAATCCCTGTAATCACAGGTCTAACAATAAAGATATATGTTTATTTTATGGTTGGCAATGCAGTATGACTTTCCTTCTTAGCACTGCTTATATCTTATGCCCCTTCATATCTTCAAAAGTCTATCTTCTCAAACACAGGTGCACTTTTATGTAATACATGATTACAGAAACACATTAAGTTTTACCTCGGCTTGTACATTCTGTATCAGTTTCCTTTCTAGTACACAAATCTACAGGTTTGTCCACAGTTCCAGAGGAAACAGATGATAAACTAGTATGCTTGGTAATATCATCAGGTTCTTCAGATTTACAGAAAAATGCTGCAGTCACTTCAGTCCTACCTGTATACACACTGTCAGTTGTGCTAGTTATTTCCTCACTCTGGGATTTGTGCACAGATGAAGTAACAAAATATTATGCCATTAAGCACTGACTTATACCTTGTATACACAAAGTTCAGGGTTCTAATCCCCAGCACCACAATACCAGACCTTAAACTATACCACAGAGAAAGAGTAACAAAAACAGCATGGTATTGGCACCAAAATAGATAGGCAGACCAATGGTAGAGAAGAGAAGACACAGATACACCCACATAAGTATTCACCTCATACTAAACATAGGAGCTGAAAACATACAATGGAGAAAAGATAGCCTGTTCAACAAATGTTGCTGGCAAATCTGTAAATCCATATGCAGTAAAATGAAATTAAGCCTCTATCTCTCACCCTGCACCAAACTCAACTCAAAATGGATCAAGGACTTAGGAATAGACCAGAGAGTCTGCATCAAATAGAAGACAAAGGAAGTCCAAATCTTCTTCATGTTGACTTAAGATCAGACTTCCTTAACAAGCCTCCCAAAGCACAATAAATCAAAGCAAGAATAAATAAATGGGATGAACTCAAACTGAAAACCTTTTTCTCAGCAAAGGATACAATCAATAATATGAAAAGAGAGCCTACAGAGTGAGAGAAAATCTTTTCTACATGTACTTCAGATAGAGCACTTATCTCTAAAATTTATAAAGAACTTATAAAGTTTTACACCAAAAATACAAAGAACTCAATCAATAAATGGGCTAAGGGACTGGACAGACATTTTACAGAAGAAGACAAACAGGTGATTAATGAATATATGAAAAAGTGTTCAACATCTCTAGTAATTAGAGAAATGCAAATTAATAAAAACTCTATGATTTTATCTTACTCCAATTACAATGGCTATTATCAAGAACACAAACAATAATAGATGTTGGCATGAATGTGAGGAAAAAGGCACACATTTACATTGCTGGTGGATCTGCAAATTGGTGCAGCCACTCTGAAAAGCAGTGTGGAGAATCCTCAGAAAACTTGGAATGAATCCCTCTTTTGACTCAGCTATCCCACTCCTCAGTTTATACCCAAAGGACTTAAAATCAGCATACTACTGTAACACAGCCACATCAATGTTCATAGCAGTTCAGTTAACAATAGCTAGATTGTGGAATCAACATAGATGCCCTTCAACAGATAAATGAATAAAGAAACTTTGGTATATATACACAATGGAATACTATTGAGCCATAAAGAAGAATAATATTATGGCATTTGCAAATAAATGGATGGAATTGGAGAATATCATGCTAAGTGAAATAAGCCAATCTCAAAAAAACAAAGGCCGAATGTTTTCTCTGATAAGTGGAGGATGATATATAATGGGGGTAGGGGTGGGGAATGAGAGAATAATTGAGGAACTTTAGAATATGTAGAAGAAAATGAGAGGGAGGGGGTATGAAAAATGGTGGAATGAGACAAGTATCATGTACATGTATGATTACATGAATGGTACGAATCTGTATTGTGTACAACCATAGAAACAAAATTTTATACCCCATTTGTGTATAATGAATCAAAATGCAGTCTGTAAAAAAATTAAAAGCCAAATAAAAATAATAAAAGTACAACTTATCAAAATTGGAGAGGTTCCATGAAAGCAAAGATGTAGAGCATTTAGAGCAATAAATGCATCAATTTTAAAAGATCTAAAATAAAAATCTAATCTTCTACCTTGAGAAACTAGAGAAGGAAGAGCAAAATAAATCTATACCAAGTAGATAGAACTAAAAGGTGAGAAACAAATGAAATGGGGCTGGGACTATAGCTCAGTAGCGGAGTACTTGCCCAGCATGTGTGAAGTAGTGGGTTCAATCCTTAGCACCACATAAAAATAATAAAACAAAATAAAATAAAGGCATTCTGTTCATCTACAAGTATAAAATCTAAAAATTTTAAAAAGACAAATCAATGAAATGGGAAATCAACAGATGAAAAAAAAATCAAAACTTCTTTGTCAAGAACAATAAAAGTTGAAAAACCTGTCACCATGCTAACCATGAAGAGAGGAGTCACAAATTACATCACAAATGAAACAGTACTCAAAACAGGACCTCATGGACATTAACAGTAAAAATAAGAATATCATGCACAGCACTGTGTTTACAAATTTGATATAGATTGATTCTTTAAAAGATACAATCTACCAAAATGCATACAAGGAGAAATAACCTCAATAGATCTGTACATGTATGTTAAAGACAGTGAATTAACAGTGTCTTCCAAAAAGAAAACATCAGATTCAGATGGTTTCACTGGTGAGTTCTATTAAATATGCAATCAAGAAATACCAATTTCTGGGGCTGGGGAGATAGCTCAGATGGTAGAGTGCTTACCTTGCAAACACAAAGCCCTGAGTTCGATCCCCAGCACCGCAAAAAAAAAAAAAAAAAAAAGAAAGAAAGAAAGAAATATGAGGTCAATCCAGAGGAGTCAATTTGGCACGGGGGACAAAAGAGTAGCGAGGCTCTTGAATTCGGAATGGTTTATTGATGAATCAAGAAACCCAGGAACTGGAACCTCAAACCTGGAACCTCCAACCTCGAACCTGGGGCCTCGAACTTCAAATCATGAACCCTGGCGCTCAAGGAGAGCCAGCTTATATCCCCTCAAGGAGATGAAGGGTAGGGCTGAAACCAATTATGCAAAGATTAGGCGAGGAGCTAGCTGCCCAATCATGCTAAAGTTCAAAATGAGCAGGCATGATCAGGAGCACTTGGGAACATCTGTGCATGCATTGTGTGCATGGACTTAATTGGATATGGCCAATGACAAATCACCTGCATGTGATTATGTTAATCAACCTTCTCACCGCTGATGTGATCAAAGCAACCTCTGGCTGGTTGCCAGGCACCATCCTGGCACCTCTGCACGGCATAGCACCCAACAGAAATACCAATTTCTACAATGTCTATCAAGAAACAGAAGTAGGGCTGGGGATATAGCTCAGTTGGTAGAGTGCCTGCCTTGCAAACACAAAGTCCTGGGTTCGATCCCCAGCGCCATTAAAAAAAAAAAAGAAAGAAACAGAAGCAGAGGGAATGCTTCCTAACTCATCCTTTGAGGAAAGCATCACCTGAATACCCAAGTCAGATATTAAAACAAAGGGAAAGTAGATCAGTTTCTCTCAAGAGAACAAAAATCCAACAACAAAATCCTCAACCAAATCAGGGTAGGGGTGTGTAGCTAGTGGTATGGCATATGTTAAAAAGGCTGTGAGCTCAAGAAACTATGCAACTCCTCAAATAAAACACAGTCAAAACTACAGCTTATAGGCACAGGCAATGACTTTCTCAATAGGACCCCAAAAACTCAGGAAATAATGCCAAGAATTAATAAATAGGACCTCAAATTAAAAGGCTTCTTCCCAGCAAAGAAAACAATTAGGAATGTGAAAAGGGAACCTAAAGAATGGATAAAAATCTTTGCTGGCTACTCTTCTGATAATTAATATCTAGAATATTTAAAGATTTACACTAAAAAAAAAAAAAAACTCTTACACCAAAACTTTACACCCAAAAACAAAATAAACTTTTAATAACTGGGAAAATAAATTAAAGACACTTCTCCAAAAAAGAAATACAAATGGCCAACAAATATAAGAAATAAGGTTCAACATCATTAGCAATTTTGTAAATGCAAATCAAAACTACACTGAGATATCATTCACAACAGTCAGAATAGCAGTCATCAAGAACAAAACAATAATAAATGCTGGAAAGGATGTAGAGAAAAAGGAACATTTTTACACTGTTGGTGGGACTGAAAATTAGTACAACTACTGTGGAAATCAGTATAAATTTTCCTTAGAAGACTAGGCATGGAACCACCACATGACCTAGCTATACCACACCTCAGTATTTATTCAAAAGAATGGAACTGGAGACCCTTATATTAAGTGAAATAAGGCAAACTCAGAAGGTTAAGGATCATGAGTCTCTCTCACATGCAGAAGCTAGAGAAGAAATAAAGAAAGAAAGAAAGAAAGAAAGAAAGAAAGAAAGAAAGAAAGAAAGAAAGAGTGGAGGTGGGGAAATCTCAAAATCAAAGAGAAGTCAGTAGAGAAAAGATATCAAGGAGTGGGAGGTGGGAGGGTGGGGTTTGATGGAGAGTGATATTGGCCAAATTTCATTAATATATTATATGCATCTATGAATATATAACAACAAATCCCATCATTTACAGATTATAATTCACCAATTTTTAAAAATATGTGAGAAAAATAATATATGAAAATAATTATATACCACAACCAAGTAAGATTTACTCCAATGATGGAAGGATAGTTGAACATGTGAAAACTGTTTGCAGCAAATTACTCATAAAACACCTGAAATAAGAATCCTAAGTTCATGTTAAGAGTTGCAGAGAAATCATTTGCCAATATCCAACACCATAATAAAACTCTCCATAAGCAATGAATAAGGAACTTATTAAATTTGATAAAGAACATCTACCAAAAAAATGCAGTTAACATGATATTTAACAGTGAGAAACTAGCTTTCTTATTAAGAACAATAGGAAGGTATGAGTGTTCCCTCATATCAAAAGATATATTAGAAATTCACAAGACACATTGAAATAAAAGGTACAAAGAGAGAGATTGGAAAGGAAAAAGTAAACTGTCAATGTTTACTGATGTTATGATTGTAAATGTAAAAATAGAAAACACAAATGCAAAATTTCCAGGAACTGCTAAACACTAACAATATAATAGGTTAAAAACTGAATACACAACAGTTAATTGCCAACTGTGTATGGTGTTACACATCTGTAATCCCCAAATGACTCAGGAAGCTGAGGTAGGATTGACTGGGTGATTTAGCAGGACCCTGTCCCAAAATGAAAGTTTAAAAAGCAACAGTGATATACTTCTGTGATAGAGCCCTTGCCTAGCCCACACAAAGTTCTTTTTTTCAATCTCTAGTACCACAACAATGGTACAAAAATAAAATTTAAAAGAATTTGAGGAATATTGAAATTATTTTTTAAAAAAATGAAAACTAATGAAAAAATTGAAAGGGATACATACAACTAAAAAGAAAATGATAGAAGTCTAAATATGAAAATTACATTAAATAAAATGTAAATTGTTTAAACACCAATAAAAAATTATCCAATTAGATTTTTAAAGAAACTGTCAAAATTCAGTCCAAAGAAAATCATTATGATATAGGTGGTTAAAAACAAGATTATACCACACAAATACATATACTTAAACACAAAAATATTATCGAGTTAATCTTTTTTACCAGATAGACCAGATTCAAGAAAAATAACAAGGGCTAAAGAAGGATGATTAAGACAAAGGAGTCAATTTGTCACTTTTGAAATGGTAGAGAGAGGGCTATTATAAATGCATCTCTTTGTAAAAACAAGAAAAACATTAACAAAGATAATCAAAATCAACTTCTTAAACAATACTAGAAATTAGCCAAAGAAGGGCTGGTGTAGCTCTGTAGTAGAGCACCTGCCTAGCACATGTGAGGCGATGGCTTCTATTCTCAGCACTGCATATAAATAAATAAATGTTCACTGATAACTGTAAGATATTAAAAAACACTGGCCAACAACCGTGTGATCAGTGGCAGATAGGGATGGGGATCAGGGATGTAAGAGAGGACTTTTTATGATAGTAAAATCAGGCTGTTGGACACTATAATGGTGTACACATCATTCATTAAATATTTGTCCAAACTCATAGAAAGTACAAGACAGGGGCAAAACCTAATGTAAATGATAAACTTTGGTTGGTGATGCATGAATACAGGTTTTATGATTTTAACAAATATGGCCCCATGGTACAGGATGTTAATGAGGGAGAACATGCCTATGTTGAGGGCAGGAGATACATGGATATCTCTGGTACCTTCCTATAAACCTAAATCTGCTCCAGAAAGTAAAGTCTACTTTAAATAAAATTCACTGGAAGGGTCAACAGCAGATTTGACTAGCAAAAGAAATAAATAAGCTACAGATAATTGAATTGAGATTATCTAGTCTGAGAACTGTAAAGAAAAAACAAGTGAAGAAAACTCAACAAGGTTTCAAAGACCTACATGATAATCATCAAGCACACCAACGTATGCATAATGGGAAAACCAGAAGAGGAGAAAAGAATAGACCATTTGAATAATGTCCGGAAACATCCAAAAAGTCTTTATGAACTCCAATACGGATGCCATAAAAAACATGCACACTTAAGTTCATCACAGATAAACTACCAAAGACTAAATATTAAGAGAACTTTCTTGAAAGCAGAAAGCTCATTCCATACAAGGGATGCTCAGTAAGATTAATAGAAGGGCTAGGCCTGTAGCTCAGTGGTAGAGTGCTTGCCTACCATGTGTGAGACACTGGGTTTGATTCGCAGAACCACATATAAATAAATAAAATAAATATCCATCAACAACTTAAACAAATATTTGAAATAATTAATGGCAAAAATCAGAGTCATATTTCTTACAGAAATCAGAGTCAGAAAACTGGGATACGGCTGAGGTTGTGGCTCAGTGGTACAATTCTTGCCTAGCATATGACAGGCACTGGGTTCAATTATCAGCATCACATAAAAAAATAAATAAAGTTATGTCTACCTGCAACTAAAAAAAGAAAAAGAAATCAGCAAGACTACATATTCAAAGTGCTGAAAGAATGTAAACCAAGTGTTTTATATCCAGCAAAATTACCATTTAAAAAAAGAGAGAAATTAAGGTATCAGAGATAAACAGAAACTGAAAAAGCACTTGCTTGCAGTCCTGACCTATAAGAAGTACTAAATGTGTCCAGTCGGCTGAATTGAGAGGACATACAATGTAGATGGTAACTTGAATCCATATAGCGCTATAAATTATTTAAGTAATAACTATAAGCCAAAAAAAAAAAAAATTTTAGTAACTCCTTTCTCTGGCATTTTATAAGTCATAATTTGTAAATATCATTTTATAACAGTAATAGCAAACCAAACTTTACTGTTTTAACAGGCTAAAAAACAGAAAGTAGGGTTGGGGATATAGCTCAGTTGGTAGCATGCTTGCCTTGCAAGCACAAAGTCCTAGGTTTGATCCCCAGCACTACAAAAAAATAAATAAATAAATAAAATTAAAAAATTAAAAATATATTAAAAAAACAAAAATTAACAAACTTACTGAATGGAGTTAGAGCAATTCTTAGAGAAAATATAAAGCTGCATATATTAAAAAATAAAGATCATAGGCCAATAATCTTCACAACTTTAGAGACTGAAAAAAGAGCAAACTAAATCCAAAGTAAGTAGGAGAAAGGAAATAAAATAGAAAAGAGAAAAAGAGAGAATTTTAGAAAATCAACAAAGTTAAATCAAGAGATCAAAAAAGTATGAGGGCTGGGGTTGTAAATTAGTGGTGGAGTGCTTGCCTACCATGTGTGAGGCACTGGATCAGATTCCTATTACCACATATAAATAAAATAAAGGTCCATTGACAACTAAAAAATACTAAAAAAAAAGAAGTATGGGAAGTGAAATCTGATGAAAGGCAGGTAGTCAAAATGATGCGTGATAACATTCTTGGTAAGTGACAGAATAATCAGGCAAAAATTCATCAAAGATATGTAAGACCCGAATAACATAGTATCAAATAATTTGACCTAATTAACATTTATATAATACCCCACACACAAATACAGCAGATTACAAATTCTTCTCAAGTGCACATGAAACAATCATGAAAACAGATCTTACTAAACTTAAACAACTAAAATTATTCAAAATATTTATGAACCATAAACTAGCAATCAACAGCAATGATATGTGGGAAATCACCAAGTATTTTTAACTAATTCACAGGTCAAGAAGAATGGAAAGGACAGTAAAAAAACCCTGAGTGAAAAGTGAAAAGATCACCATTGAAAATTGTGGGATGCAGCTAAACAATGTTTACAGGGAAATTCTTGCATTAAATACTTGTATAAAAATTAATACTGTGGACTTGGGTTGTAGCTCTGTGATAGAGCACTTACCTAGCACAGTAAAGCTCTGGTTTGATGCTCAGCACCCCATTAAATAAATATATAAAATAAATAAAATATAATATAATATAATAAAATAAACGTTAAATTCTTTTAAAAAAGGTGTTAATTTACGCTTCTCCTTTAAGAAACTAGAAATATCTGGGCACTGGGGCACATGCCTGTAATCCTGGTGGCTTGGGAGATTGAGGAAAGAAAATCACAAGTTAAAAGTTAGCCTCCACTTTAGTAAGACCCTGTCTCTAAACAAAATATGAAGAAAGGTCTGGAGATGGATGTAGCTCAGTGGTTAACTGCCCCTAGGTACCAACTCTGGTAAAAATAAAAAAAATTAAATTAAATTTAAATTAAAAAACAAAGGACTGAGGATATGCCTCAGTAATTAAGCACCCTGGGTTCAAACTCTGGTACCAAAAAAATAAATAAAAATAAAAAATAAGCCCAAGGCAAGAAGTAAATAATAAAGAGCATAAGTCAATGAAATTTGGCACAGAAATCAGACTAAATATCAATGAAGGCAAAATCTATTTCTACTGGTGGAAGGGAAAATACTCATGAAATTGATGAACCTCTAACCAGATTAAACAAAAAAGTGCAAGGAAGACAGAAAGCAGGATATGTCTATACTGAACTTAGAGACAATAAAAGATTAAAAAGTGATTTAAAGGAACATCTCTATGCACAGAAATTTGACACCAATTCCTTGAAAACTCAAATTATCAAAACTCACTCAAGAACTAGTAGATAATCTGAATAGATACCCTACAGTTCTCTATTAATTTACTGTATTTTTTAATAAATCTTCATAAAACTTCATCTCATATAATAATAAAAACTGGTGATTATTCAAGGAGAAATGGCTACAATTAACACAATATCTTTCAGTAAACAGCAGTACCAGAAATATTTTTCAATTCATTTTAAGATACCCATATTAACTCTTATATGGAAGCTAAAGATATTATCAGAAAAGAAAACTACTGACCAATACCCCTGAAAAATATAAATCCAAGAGTTGTAACAAAATTTACTCAAACATGAATGCTTATAAAATTTATAATTAATATGCCATGATTCAGGTTTATTCCAGGAAACAAAAGTTGGTTTCCTGAACATTCAAAATCAAATCCTTCATAGATTTAATAAAAAGTTCCATGATTGCAACAATAGATGGAGGAAGAAAATTTGACAAAATTGAATATCCATTTTAGGTCAAAACTCAAAACTCTGGGTGATAATATCTCAGTGTAGGCTCATCAATAATAAAAAAAAAACATATAATCCTAACTTTCCATAGAAATTTTAAGAATTAGCTTATTTATATCTTCAAAGAATCCTGGTGAAGTTTTGACTGGCACTGCACCTTAAATCTATTGCTCAATTTTGGAAAATCTAATATCCTAACTATTTTGAGTGTACCAATTCATAAATAATATGCCTCTCCACTTACTTAGATTCACTCTTCTGCTAGCCACACCCATCATTATTATTTGCTAAGAACATTCTACTCCTTACTACATCAACAAAGTCAATGGAACCAGAAGGAAAACAATGAAGACATTTTTAACTGAGCTTCCTGAACTTTTTAAAGCTCTGACTGAAAGTCTTCCCCAATTCCATTGTCCTCATCAGTATCATGGCAGATACCAAAAAACTGTAGGGGGAGTTTACTGAATCTGCTTTTGCTTTCTCTTCAAACATTGACTTCTTTTCCCAAACAATATCACATCCTTTCTCATTATCTGAAAAATCCATACAACACAAGCAAAAGAAAAGATAAAATTAGATGAAGTTCAACTACTCCACAACAATGATCATTTTTTAACTTGGCCTCAATGTAATCCAAAAACCAAGTTAACAAGACCTATGAATACTAATGGAGAACAAGAATCACCAAGAGACCCACGTTTTTTATGTAGCTTTTTTCCCAAATATTTTAAATCACCGGATTCAGGATATGTTAAATAAATAAAATCAATTATTATTGATCATCAGTTCAGGAGGTTCTTTTCAAATAGATTTGTTTTGAAAAAATCAAATCTACAGTTCAGGAGGTTCTTTTCAAATAGATTTGTTTTGAAAAAATCAAATCTACCTGCTAGATTTTCTTCTAATGGCCTATGTTTTTCTGAGTCATCCAGGTAGAGTTTCATAATATCCATTTCAAAATCTTCATCTTAATGGAAAAACAAATATTTCTAATAATTAGTTTCAAGGGTTTTCCAAGCCACAAACCTAGGAATTAACTCCAACCTTATTCTTTCCTTCATTCTCCATATGCACACAGTCATTTTGCCAACTAGAAATCCCTAAGGTCTCTCCTGCTGTTGGAGCTTTTACTTGTACTCTGCTCATGTTTGAGCAGTCTTGCTATCACTTCAGTAGACTTCTAATCTCCTTTTCCCACAACCCAATCCTCTACACCACTGCCCAACTGATTCCAGTAGTTGACAGTGTCAACCAACATGTTTTCTGTTCGTTTTTTTTTTTCTTTTTTTTTTTTTTTGCAGTAATGGGGATTGAATACAGCATTTGCACATGCTAGGCAGGCTGACACTCAGCTATATTCCTAGTTACAACAGGTACTTTATAAACCTCCTTTATCCCTACATGCAAAAATGTCATGATTCTTCCTCTTGCCTTCTTGTTCTGACTTTGCTTTGCCCTATATTGATCTTCTTCCTCTTCCTCAGTTGTCTAAATATCAAGACTCATTCGTATCTTTCTGTAAGACTCTACTAATGACTGCCATTTGAAAGTCCTCCTTACATGTTTGGAAAGGGCATTATCCATTTAATACTCAAAACACCCCTGTGCATGCCAGATATTTTTCCCAGCAATTCCCCTCTACGGCTCAGTTTTCCTCTCCTCCAATTCCTGCATGGATTAAAGGCACACTACAGTAACCCATCAACTGCCTCCAGACCTAGCAATGCACAGTCCCACTCCGGTGACTCAGAAGAAAAGTCAGACACCCAGGAGTTCCCGCTTGCAAAGTTTGTGAAATTGAGCCCTGAGACAGGGCTTGAAAGCTCCAGCCCACCCGGCAGTTGCCCACCCTCGCCCCCGCCCTTCCATTCCCCACCGTGGAGCCCGTCTCCAGCGCATGCCAAACTTGTGCCAGCGACCAGAACTGGTACAGCTGGAGCTCTAGCACGGGCCCACCATCCCTGATCGCCTGGGTTGAAATTTGCCATCTGCCACCTCGTGCTGGGGTGCATAGCGGGACCCTATGGGGTTGGCGCCTTGGTCCCCGCACCATTCCCCTGTAGCAGTCAGGTGCCCACCGTTCAGGGAGCACCACGCCGCCACCAAGTAAGGAGAGCCAAGCGCCACGGGCGCCCGATTGGGCAGAAACCACCTGGGCCGGCCCGGAAGAGGCGCGGGGCTGAAGGGTGGCATCCCAAGCCAGCAAAAGGCCTGGGGAAGTTGTCAGGGACAAACTCTCGGCTCGGCACCCTTACCACTTGTGACTGAGGCCCGCGCTGAACACAAAAAGCGCCCATCGCTTAGCAGGCTCTGACCTGTGACAGCACAGCCGCCAAGCAAAGTCCCTTTGCACTGGCTACCACACATGCCCGCCAGCCGCCCATTGTCCAGAAGAGGCGGCTCCATGCCCAGGTCCGCCCCTGGCGCTTGCCTATTTTCAAACTCGCCACGCCCTCCCGCCTGCAATATCGCCCAGGATGCAGCGACTTCCTGCACTGTCTGCGCCCCCTAGGGTCTCCAGGCAGACACCGCAGTCTGCAAAAAGATGATTTTGTGTGGATACATCTGGACACGCAGAAATGAAATCCTACAATGAACAAGAACCAGTTACCAAATGGGTTGAGGCAGAACGTGTTTCAAGAAAGCCTGGGATGCTGGAAGCAGGAGTAGACAGGATTATTTCTCAGGAGATGAATCCCAAAATCAACCACAGCTTCAGGCCACACATCAAGGGAGTGATTCATAAGTTCCTGGAGGGCAGGAAAAAAGAAGCTATGCTGACGCCCCCTTATAAACCAGAGAGCCAGGGACCCCCAACCCCGTCCCAGTACACTTCTAAGAATATTTCTGGAACCTTGGAAAGCTCTATTTAATTAATGGTGAAGACTTGGATCTCTGTTCCGTGACAGCATGACTTCATTAAGTGGGGGCCAGGGGGTGGGGGAGGTGGCGATCTACTCAAGATTTCAACCTTGAATGTGGGCAGTGCCCAAATAGAACAGGAAGAAATTTAGAAGTGAGAATGTTGTTTATGTGTGCCCCTTGCATTGGGCTGCCACTGGACCTGCTTGTCCTAGAGATTGACACCAAGTACACACTACAGGTTATGGACACTACAGCCACTGTGGTGGTTCTGAAACAACTTTATACTTGAACATGGAGACTGCTATTGGATTTGAGGGTTTGTGTTCTGGGATAAACAGAAGATACAGTGAAAGATCATAACCAGTATCAAAGGGCAGCAAAACTTAGTGAGGAGTAGGTATTTGACAGTGCACATCCAATATCTTTCTCAGAGTTACAGACTAGAATGTACAAGCCCTTTGCATCAGATATCCTTAGAGTTGGTTTTAACCTTCTGGTCCATGACTCTTCTAGTCAGTTTCCTCCTCTTGTCAGAGGCAGAATGTGGAAGCCAGGAGTGAATAGGCACACAGAGACATCAGGCATAAGGAAAAATGTTATTGGGTTCCCTGTCCAGGGCTTCCTCCTGGTTTCCAAGGGCTAGTGAACCTTGGATGTGTTTATCCTTTTCTCATGTTTGTGTTTTTTTTAAAGTGAGTTAATGGCATTAAGTTTTGTAATAAAATCATTTGACACTCTTGCAAAAAATAAAAATAGAGGTATACTTATTCACATGGCTTATTTTATTATAATGCTCCAAGGAAACTTGTAGTTGCCTCAGAAGACTCAAATGGGTTGGGCCAGGAGAGAGGGAGCAGAGTTCCAGAGACTTCTGTTTCAGTTGGAGCAGTGTTTATACACTTTCTACATTGCAATTTTGCATAAAATATTATTGTCAAACAAACTTGAATGGGACTGGGGTTGTAGCTCATTTGTAAAGTACTTGCCTAGTATGTGTGAGGCATGGGGTTCAATCCTCAGCACCACATTGAATCAATTAAATAAATAAATAAATAAAAGTACTGTGTCCATCTACAACTAATTTTTTTAACAAAGGGTCTTGACCCCCAAATTTCAAGAACTGGTGACTTATGAAATAGCAGTTTCTAACTAGAGTAGTAACAATCAAATGCATGTTATTTGTTGTTCAAGAAAATTGATCTTTTTCTTAAACAACATCTTATGAACTTCTTGAACTACATCTTATGAAGTGCTTAATATGAAGTTGAAAGTTTTCTGGAACTTTCAGTAAACTACTTAATTTAAATAAAATGTTAATTATTCCTTTTAAAAATATATATGTGTGTGTACACACATGTGCATACATACATAGTAATTTTGAAACATATTCAATTTCATATGCTTTAAATATCTTGGGATGTTTTCTTTTGACCAATTAATTTTAACATTCTTGTTCATATGTTTTTATATTATGTTTTTGATAGTCAGGATGAAATATCATGTGGCTAAATAGACTAGTAAGAGTAAAGTAAATCGCCTTACCACTTACACAGGTGAGATCTCTTCATCATAGTACCCTGTCAAAAAGCCTATGCTTTCTTTAATAGTATACTTGTATGGAATGCAAAGCACCAAGAGAGAATCTTAACATATATTATGGGACTTTAGATGATTTTGATGTGTCTATGTAGGGTCATTAATTATAAAGACTGCACCACTATGGTGAAGGATGTTAATTATGGGGAAGATTATGCACTTTGGTATGTAGGAGATAGACAGGAAGTCTCTGTACTTTACTCTCAATTTTTTCTTAAACCTAAAACTGCTCTAAAAACTGAAATCTTTAGAAGCAGTTTGCTTGAGCACTCACTGATATTGATACTGTAATTCTGAAACACTCCAGTCATGATGAAAATACATTTTTACAGTAATGCTCTTACTGGCAAAAGATGTATCAAGTATATTAAAATTATCAATTCCCCTTACAAACAATTGTGACCCGCATACATTTATCTTCCAGTTTTAATCCACAAAATGGGAAATTTGAAATTGTATTTACTACACAATATTTCAATTTCCTTTGTCACAAACATAACTATGTGTATTCTTGATTTATTTGATTTCCAAATAACTGCATTTTTATAAGTTTTGAACTCTGGTGTTATTATATCTAGGTTTAATCTTCACTTCTATTTCTTTTCCTAATTTCTGATTTCAGAAAATGTGAACTGCTCTATTCACTATTTAATCTTCTGAATTTCAGCTGTGGTATATCTTAAGTTTGTTTTTACCTCTTCAAATTGTTCAATAATTATTCTCGGTGATAAGTCTGACTCAAAGTCTTATGCCAAATATACATCATGCTTTTAGCTTTCAAGTGGTGGAGTTGGTAAATTCAATAGAATACAGTTGTAAATTTTGACTCCTGCCTTTCCTCTTTCCTCTCTTTCTTCTTGGAACAGAGCCATAATATCTAAAATTACAGAAATCATATTTGTAAGAATGGGAGGAATCCTGCATGCAAAGGAAGGTATAATGGGAATTAAAAGGAGTTAAGTTCACAGAGGGCATAATAAACCACCATACCTTGTCTGAATAGTTTTGAATAAATAATATGCTTCTTTTATAATAGAAATACCTTCTTGATGAAAGAAAGTCATTGGCTCATACAGTCTCAATTCTGATAGAAAAAATGTAAATATTTATTGATTTATTTTAGTAGTCAAAAATTGAGATACAGTGAGGGCAGATACAGTGCAGCACACACATAATTATAGATACTTAGGAGACTGAGACAGGAAAATCACAAGCTTGAGGCCAGCCTCAAGCATTTTAACAAGGCTCTATTTTAAATTAAAAAGTAATGAAAAGAAATGAGGTTGAATCTCGTGGTAGAGTGCCCCTGGGTTCAATCCCTAGCACCTTAAAAACAACAAAAAACAGAACAAAAAGGTACCCACAAAAACCTAAGATGAGGAATCATGTACATAAAATTAAGTTCAAAGCTTCTGGTAGTGTGCCCTAGAGAATGTAAATAATAAATATTGGAAAGAATGTGAGGAAAAAGGAACACTTGTTCATTGTTGGTGGGACTCCAAATTAGTATGTACACTCTGGAAAGCATTATGGGGATTCCTCCAAATCTAGGAATGAAACCAGCATATTACCCAGCTATCCCACTTCTTGATATATATCCAAAAGACCTAAAATCAGCACAGTACAGTGACACAGACACATCAATATTTATTGCAGCACAACTCATAATAACCAAACTAAGGGACCGGAATCTATGCCATCAAGAGATGAATGAATAATGAATATGTGGTATATATACACAGTGGAGTTTTACTCAAGCTTAAAAAAGAATAAAATTATGGCACTTTCTGAAAAATGAATGGAACATCATGTCACATGAAATAAGCCAGATCCAGGAAGTCAAGTGTCTAATGTTTTCTCTCATATGTGGAAATTAGACCTAAATAATAAGCGGGTGAGAGAAAAAAAGAAAGAACTAAAAGTTGGGGAGTGGGGAGAACCCCATGAAAGTAGAACGCAGTAAAGTAGAAGGAGAAGATCAAGAGGAAGGGAGGAAAGACAAGAAAATGGAAGAATGGGGAAATAAATATGATCATATTCATTATGAAAAAAATCACAATTTCATCTTTATATAAATACATAGTGTACTAATTTATAACAAAAACACTTATAAATGGAAGAAAGAGCACTGGAGTAGAGGAAAGGGAACAAGGATAGGGAGGAGGGGAAGGAACAGAAAAGTATTTAAGACCACATAAAAATAAAAATAAAAAAGGCATATTGTGTGTGCATCTACAACTACAAAAGATTAAAAAAAAAGATAAAGAAAAAAAAAGCAGGCTGAACAATAGCCAAGTGTGAAGGTGAACCAGGTCTGGGCATCTGAAAATGGACCCACTTTTTTTCACTGTGGATTTTTTTCTGAATCTAATTACAGCTTGATCCTTTCCAGCCAGAGTGGCAAAAATTGTTTTAAGATAAACTCCATCAAATTTAAAATCTCATTAATCATTTTCTAAATTATTTGTAATAATATAAAATGGAGGTTGAAATCATTTGTTTTGAAAAAAACTGTTTAAAATATTAATAACTGTGTCTGTTATTAATGGCATGTTAATGGTATGTTAAAATGGCAAAGGGACTTTCAGATACCTAGTGTTACACTTTCACACCTCTCTTGGAATTCCAACTATCCTTATTCTGATGTGTTTTCTACCTTTAAATACATTTAGCATTTTTAACCTTTTCATTATGGAATAAGAATGTCATATGACTGTGATTTCAGATTAGATTTATTCAATAGACTCAATAAATTCAACTGGATTACAGAGATAATTTAACTTTTACTGTATTTGGCAATCAATCCAGAAACTTATTCTGAATATTTCAGAATCATATCTTGAGTTTTCCTCTTTTGGGTAACTTCAATCTTCACATCAGCTTTGAGTTTTGGTAGATAATGAATCTCATTTGTAATAATGAGAATAATCAACAACACTCTAACATAAAGTGATCATTTCAAATATGGTTCTATGGTGAAGATGTTCTCAATAATATTGATAGCCAAATATTGAATTTTCTGGTCAATTGCCAGGTTAAACTTTGTGTCTTCAAACCCACATTTCTTATAAAGCCTGATTCTAGTTTATTATTATCATACAAAATCATTATAATTGGTTTAATTAACAGAATGATTTTGACATATTTTGTTTCACATTCATCTTCTGCCATTTCCTCTCTAGCATCAGATAAAAGTCTTACCTAATTCAGTAAACTGAATTCTTCCACATATCTAATTCTGAAATCTAACCAAAAACTCAGTTTTTATTTTCTGGTTATTTCCTAAACCCAACAAATAAATGTCTTTGTGAACATTGTCATTCACCATAGATTTTCCCATTTCAAGTCCTGAAAAATAAAGCAGGGGAAGGCCATGAAGAGACGGCTCTGTGCACAAGTCACCTTGTAACAGGAAGCAGCAGACAACTTGCCACTTATATAAAAACACGGGACTGACATGCCATGTTGCAAGCCCAATTCTATCAAACAGTTAGCTCTTACTCTAAGATTTAATTATTTTAGCTTTAATAATTAATGCTTACAAACTGTAGACATTAAACAATCAGAGCTCACTGTCACTCAACCCTAAAAGTGCCAAAGATTTTTTTTTACAAAACACTTTAACTAGCTTTTCATTTTTCCAATGGAACCTCAAATATTCCTTTGCTCCTTGGACATACCAGTGGCCACCCTGGCCTGGAACGAGTTGCAGTATGAAATCATATTGTTATTTCCCAAATTAAACCTTGCATGGAGATTCATTTCTATCCTTCACCCCTTGGACATCTTTAAAGATTTCATTCTAAAAGTATTAAGTATGCTCTTCTATCTGGCTGTCCTGGAAAACCACTTCATCAATACCTAGTGGGCCATGATTGGTAATAAAACTTAGAATATAATGAAAACCACCATGGTTAATGGGAAATGCTAACAATTTTTATTAACTATATTTGAAATATATGCATTATGTAGAGACTAAGCAGTTCTTCAGTAGAACATATTTGTATGGATGTTTCTTATGGTGATTGCTTGTTCCACTTGTTGCTCAAATCTACATTTCAATATTTATTGGATGGTAATGTTTTTGTCTTTGTAGTTTGGATACATTTTTTTTAAATCAACAGCAATAAACTCAGAACAAGTACATTCTTGTTAGAAAAAATGAGTTCTGAAATTCTATTGTTTATGAAATTTATATTGAAAATATAATCAAGGACTGTAGTTGTTAGAAATCAACCTAAAGATCTCAGTGTGGCATTTAACATTTTGAAAACAACATTCTGTATTTTAGTTAAAATTTATTCAAAGTCAAACTTTAGTCCAAATGTTCAGTTAATGGACAGCTAAAATACAACCTTATGAAGCTTTTAACACATTGTGGATAATTTAAAACAAAGCTTGAAATATGAAATAAAACCAATCAAATGATTTTTTTCTTGCATAAATATGAAAAAAAAAGACACTGGAGGGTACAGACAGAAAGATAGAACCTGTAAACATTTAAGCTTTGATATGTTCACATTTGAAAAGAAAAAATTAATAATTGATGAATCGATGCTATATTTTCAACATTATTTTGTGAACTATCCATCAATTAAAAATATTCTGGTATGATATTAAGGGTCAATTGAAAGAGTCAAGCATTTCAAGTAATTAAGCAAATAACTCAAATGTGATGAAGATCATGATCATGTGTATGAAAATTGAAAATGAAATATTAAAAGTAATTAACATTAGAAATATGCATCCTGTAATTTGGAACATATATATATATATATATGTAGCAAAAATATTATGAATTGCTTATTTAAAAACTTTACCTAAGTAACATAAAGAAGTTATTTTAAATGTTTTTCTTTAATATACTAATCAATAAAACACAACCCAAAATTCTGTGTAGGCTAAGTAGATGTCCAAGCATTGACTCTTGCCCTCTTGTACCACCTGTGCACCCTGGAAATCACCCAAACAGCACTGCATCAATTAAATAATAATTTATGTCTTTCCCCATATTTTATTTATTAAAGAATGCGGTAATTGTCAAGTAGAACTTCTCATCAGGAGGAACTGAGCAGTAGACAAGTGTTACATTCCAGATGGAAGAAAAATCTTGGCCACCAGAAAACCATGACATTTTATTTAGCTGGAGCATCATATCAGCAGTCAATCCTGAACATGGCATTTCATGTTGTTTATAAACACCTAACTGGTAACCCCTGATTCAGTCTTTCCTGGGCCACCTCATTCACATGAATTCCTCATTATTTTACTGTGGCAGTCACCCTTATTATTCAACAGACAATCAACACTATCAGAGTGAGCATGACTCCTCAAATTCACTCACAGGGCAACTTCCTGGGCTACTGAAACTAGAGAAAGAGTAAGGGGATTCTGTTTGCTGTAGCACTAGCAAAAGTACAGAATTTTACCAAAAAAAAAAAAAAACACAAAACAAATATTTGTGCCTGACTAAGCAAGGTAGTAGAAAATTTTCTCCTATTTGAGGTCTTGTAGAAACTCAAAAATCTGATGGTGGAGGCTATATGATGCAAACCCACATTTAGTTACTTATTCACAGTAGCTTCCAAATAGTTCAACTTTAATTGAATCCAGGCTTAGCAGATTTCTTTATCCCTGCTTGGAGGAGTGCAGTAGAAATCCTCATTGCATGAGCTGGCCACCCCAATTCTACAGAGCCTGACCATGACTGTCCTATTGTTTAAGCAGTCACATTGCCTACCCTGTGGACTCAGATTGGAGTAGATGGGAAGGTAAAATTCTTTTTCTTCTTTGCATTTCAGTTTGGGAAGCTCCTATTGACACTTTTCAAATTCACTGATTCTTTCCACAACTGTATCCAGTCTTCTGATGATCCCATCAAAGGACTTTTCATTTTTGTCAGTGTCTTTAATTCTATCATTTCCTTTTGATTCCTCATTACCATGCCCATCCCTCCACTTGTATTGTCCATATCTTCTTTCATGTTTTCCCCATCAGATCCCTTCACATATTAATTATTCCTAACCTGGGGTTTTAGAATCTTTTTCATATATGTAACTGGACCAGATACTTGCTTTGAATCTTTAGATGATTTTTCTTGCTTTTTCCATGCCTATGATTTTTGGCTGAAAGTCCAACATGATATATCAGGTAAAAGGAACTGAGGTAAACAGGCTTTTATAAATATTTATTTATTTTTTTGCTGTTGTAGATGGACAGCATGTCTTCATTTTATTTGTTTATTTTTATGTGCTTTGAGGGATCAAACCCAGTGCCTCACTCATGCTAGTGAAGCACTCTGCCATGGAGCTACACCTCCAGTCCCACAAACTGGCTTTTTAATGAGAGGTTTTATGTTTTTCTGGCTGGGAGTCAGATTGAGTTTAATGTATCCTGGAGCTATAAGTGTCAGAAGCCTCAATTTCCTCTCATATCCTTGTTTGATTATTGTCGTTTCTCCCCCATTATCTTTGGGTTTCCCCGGAAAGTTCCTTTTGAAGAGTCTGTGTCTTTCAGTTCTCCCAGTTGTAATCCACTACTATTATAATGGACCCTGCTGTTATGGTGGCAAGATGCTGAAAAGGGGACATGGTCTATAATCTAATGCTTAAACCTGAGGGTTTTGTTTTCTTTAGCAGGCCTGAATTCCTGTACTCTGACTGTCAAAACAGTTTTTTAGCTGGTTATTTTTTCCCTCCTCTTATGAGAGAAATGGATTTTATTGGCTATTTAATGGCCTTCAATCAGAGAAGATTTTGGAAGATTTTCTTAGGAGAAGAACTTTGTTTTGAACACAGAATTCTCTGGGTATGTTTCAAAATGGTGACTTTTTTATTTCCTCCTACCTGAAGCATGAGGGAATTTCCCCGAGTATTCATGAAAAGAAGCTGGTGAGTCTCCTGGGGGTAAAACTCACAAAAGTGTGGGGTATCTAAAGGTTGGGTCCCAGAAGTGTTCAACTCTTTAGGTAGTCCATATTCCACCTTCACTGGTCAATTACATTTTAATTGGTTCTACTTGTTACTGAGTCCAGTTCTTCTGCTCTTCATAGACTGATTCTCTGAACTCACCTAAGTGTCCAAATTTCAAAAGTCATTCTTTTGTTATGGATCTGTGATGGATCTAAGAAGTGCTGTTGCTTT
>NW_025920139.1:838105-877258 GCF_902686445.1 Sciurus carolinensis | reverse complement strand
GGTAATTACATAAAAAAGCTAAAAAGGTATGCACCATGATCAAATGTATTTCTTCCCAGGACAGCAAGTTTCTTTTAACATATGGAAATCAATAAACATAATCCATCACATTGAAGAGACTTGAAGATGAGAATCACATGATTACCTCAATAGCTGCAGGAAAAGCATTTGGTAAAATGCATAATACATTTGTGATCAAAACACTAGAAAAAGTATAGATAGAAGGAACATAACTCAATATTGTAAAAGCTGTATACACCAACCCCATAGCCAACAGCATTATAAACAGAGATTAACTGAAACATTTCCCTCTAAAAAGAGGAACAAGAAAGGTATACCCACTTTTACAAAATATTCATCATAGTCCTAGAATACCTACTCAAAACAATTAAGCAAAAGAAAGAAGTTGAAGAAACATAGTTAGAAAAAGAAGTGCTGAACCTATCCCTATTTTTTAACAGTATGACCTAGATGTACAAGACCCAAGAAATCCACCAGAAACCATGTAGAACTCAAAAATTAAATCAGAAAACTAGCAGGATTAAAAATCTACACTCATAAATCAATTGTACACCTATACTCCAAGAAAAACCAGCTGAAAAATAAATTAAGAAAACCAACCCCTCAAATAGAAATAAATACAATACTTGGGAATCAATCTATCAAAAGAAGTGAAAGGCTCTATAGTGAAAAAAAAAAAAAAAACACTGAACAAAGAAATTGAGGAAGACCTCAGAAGATGGAAGAACTTCTCCTGTTATTGGATAGGCAGAATTATTACTGCCAAGATGGCCATAGTACCAAAAGCACTATACAGACACAGTAAAAATTTTATCAAAATTGCAATGACCTTCATCATGGAAATAAAAAAAGCAGTCATAAAATTCAATCATAAAAATAAGTAGACCAGAATAGCTAAAGCATTCCTTAACAAGAAAAGTGAAGCGGGAGGTATCATGATACCAGACTTTATACTCTAAAACTATAGTAACAAAACAGCATGGTATTGGCACCAAAAGAGACAAGAAGACCAATGGAGTAGAATAGAAGGTACAGAGACAAATGCACAAGAATATCTGTCTCATACAAAACAAGCATTGGAGAAAAGATAACCTCTTCAACAAATGGTGCTGGGAAAATTGGAAATCCATATGTAATATATTGAAAGTTAACCCTATCTCTTACCTTACAGAAAACTCAACTCATTAAGGATCAAGGGCAAAGTACTGGATCAGCAATGCTACACACACTGGAAAAAATGGTTAGACAAACAATTCAGCATATTGATAACAAACTGACTCCTCAAAAAGATACTTAAAACAAAAAAATTAAAATCAAAAAACAAGTGTTGGCGATATACGTTTTTTTGGTAGAGTGCTTGCCTAATAAGCACAAGGCCCTGGGTTTAATCCCCAGTACCGTACACACACACACACACACACACACAAAAAAAAAAAAAATCAAGACAATAAATGTGATGGCAACAAACTAAAAAGCTTCTTCATAGCAAAAGACACAATTAAGATCATGGAGAGAAAACCTATACATTGGGAAAAAAATAACCTTTGATATCTGCTCCTCAGATAGGGTGCTAATTTCCAGGACAAATAATAATTCAAAATTAATGTAAAAAATCAATAAAAGGGCAAAAGAATTGAAAAGACACTTTATAGAAGAGGAAATACAAATGAGAAACAAATATGTGAAAAAGTGTTCAACCTCTCTTGCTATTAGAAAAATGCAAATTAAAACCACACTGAGATTTTGCATCACTTAGAATGGCAATTTTCAAGAATACAAAGTAACAATAAAGTTCATGAGCTCATGAGCACATAGGGAACAAGGTTCACTCATACATTGCTGGTGGAATTACAAATTGTTGCTACCACCCTGAAAAGAAATACAGATATCCTCAAAAACTAGGAATGGAGCCACCATTTGACCAAGTTATCCCACTCCTTGGTAGACAAAGTAGTTAAAATCAGCACACTAAAATGATGTGCCCATATCAATGTTTAAAGTAGTTCGCTTTGCAATAGCTAAGCTATGGAACAAACTGGGTTGCCTTTCAACAGATGAATGAATAAAGAAAATGTGATATATATACACCCTGGAATATTACTTGGGCATAGAAAAGAATGATATAAAAAAGAATGACTTCATGTCATTTGACAGTGAATAGATAGTTTGTAGACGATCATGCTAAGTGAAATAACCCAGTTCCAAAAGTCAAAGGTTGAATGTTTTCTCTGATATGTGGAAGCTAAACACATTGAAGGCATAAGGGGAATAATGGAATTTCAGTAGATTAGGCAATGTGGAATGGGTGGAAGGAAGGGGGATAGAAAAAGGAAAGAGGGTGGTATGAAACTGACATAATATTCCTATGTATGTATATGAAAACAACACACTGAACCCCATCACCAGGTACATTCACATAGTGGGGTCCTACTTAGAATAGGATATATTAAATGCTTATAAAATTATATCAAAATGAATTTTACTGTCATAGCCAAAAGGAACCAATAAATACATGAATATTTAAAAAATAAATAAATGGTAAATAAAAAATATCAATAAATAGAAAAAAGACCAATAGAACAAAGGAAAGGCAACAGGGGAACAATGAGGAAATCTAATGGGGAAAATCAGGGGCTTGAATTGGAGCAAATTATATTCTGTGCTTGTGTAATTATGTGAAAAGAGAACATAGTTTTATTTATAATTGTAATGCATTAATAAAGATTTTTTTTAAAAGTAACCCTGTAAATGGGAGCTTATCTTGATAAACATGAAATTCAAGTTGGATGTGGAGGAGAAAAGAAAGACAGGAGAAAATTAAAGAATGGAAAGAATGGGAGAGCTGAAAGGAATCTGGGGTTCTACAAAGAAGAACTTAATGAGAAAATGTGCATAGTTTTCATAGAATTTTACCAAAAAGAGTGGCTGGAGAAAGAGGAGAGAGGGCAGTTACAAAACTTTTCCCAATAAAATTAAAAGAATGTATCAAAGGGAGAATATTTTAGTAAATTGCACACCAATATTACAGTTATTTCAGAAAAATGATGTTTTGATATGGAAATACAGACATGAATACAACAATTATGTATGCATTGTGGGAGATTTTATTTAAGAATAAAAAAATTTTAAATACTAATACTTAAAATCATGAAAAACCTTAATGATAATTAGTGTCAGTAATTTGACAGTTTTCTCCCTTTGGAGGTAAAATTTTACTATAAAGTAAGATCACTGTACAGTGAATTTAATTATAGTATGATCTACTGTTCTATTAATACTACATGAATTATTTTGCACACAGATGAAGAATTTCTGAATTTTATGTGTCACTCAGGTGATGTCAAACATTGTTATATATAAGGGTCACTTCTCAGGTTTTATATATTCTCTTTAGTTTTTAGTGCTGAGGCCCCAGTTTGCTCATTTGCAAAAGGCAATGCCATTCTTCACAGGATCCCACAGTTCGTTCAGACTGACAAAGACAGATAGAAATTCAGCTGTCACACTAATTCTTCTGCCTTTTTTGGTTTCTTATACCATCTTTATTTTGCACTCAAAGATTAAGAGTCAAACATGGGTGCTGGTAAATAAGAGGCCCTAAATTGAACATCAGTGTTAATACACTAGAAACTACATTACAGGGTAAGAGAGAGTGATTTCACACAATTTATATCATATTAAGTGGCTAAGGAAAGTCTTCTGTAGAAATCATGTTAGTCCTCACATACTAATCAGCATCAGTGTCCAGGCGGGTCATCACAGTCTTCTGACACTCATCACTGACAACCTACTTTGTCCAATGGGGCCATGTGAGGGAACACACAGTGGAGGGTTTTAGAGAACCAGGAAAACCCTGAAGCACCTACAGCATCCTCTTTGCCTTTGACCTGCTCTAGGCAATACATAAAAGGGGGGAATAAAAGCTGAAACAAGGAGAAACAGTCTTGCTACTGTATCACTAATTACTGCTGTTTATAGAGAAGCCATTCCTATTGCTGATTTGCAAAAAATCCACTAAAGCTCTATCCTTTTGTAAAAATCACTGGAAAACTTGAAAGAAAAATGCTTCATTTGTCCAGAAGTTTGGATCTTTGCCTTTGCAAAAAAATTATGCTCATGAATTTAACATTTTTGCCTAAAGAAGGTCCTACTAAAGAGGAAAAGCAAACTCACCACTTGATTTCTGGGACACAGTCATGAGGCGTGGTTCTTCCCTGCATCTTTTGGGATACTTCCTTTATTTATTTATTTTATTGTAAACAAACGGGATACATATTGTTTCTGTTTGTACATGGAGTAACTGCATACCATTTGTGTAATCATACATTTACAAACGGTAATAGTGTTTGATTCATTCTGTTATGTTTTCCTTCCCATCTCTCCTACCCTTCTTTTTACTCAATACAGTCCCTCCTCCCTCCATTCTTGCCCCGCTCCCACCCCCCATTATGTGTCATCATCCGCTTATCAGCGAGATCATTCGTGCTTTATTTTTTTGAGATTGGCTTATCTCGCATAACATGATATTCTCCAATTTCATCCATTTGCGTGCATATGCCATAATTTTATTATTCTTTATAGCTGAGCAATATTCCATTGTGTATATATACCACAGTATCTTTATCCATTCATCAATTGAATGCTATATAGGTTGGTTCCACAATCTGGCAATTGTGAATTGAACAGCTATGAACATTGATGTGGCTGCATCTCTGTAGTATGCTGATTTTAAGTCCTTTGGGCATAGGCCAAGGAGAGGGATAGCTGGGTCAAATGGTGGTTCCATTCCAAGATTTCTAAGAAATCTCCACATTGCTTTCCAGAGTGGCTGCACAATTTGCAACCCCAGCAGCAATGTATGAGTGTACCTTTTTCCACACATCCTCGCCAACACCTATTGTTCCTTGTATTCTTGATAATCACCATTCTAATTGGGGTGAGATGAAATCTTAGGTAGTTTTGATTTGCATTTCTCTTATTACTAGAGATGTTGAACATTTTTTCATATATCTGTTGATTGTACATCTTCTTCTGTGAAGTGTCTGTTCATTTCCTTAGCTCATTTGTTGATTGGGTTCTTTGTATTCTTGGTGGAGAGTTTCTTGAGTTCTTTATATATTCTGGAAATTAGTGCTCTATCTGAAGTATGAGTGGCAAAGATTTTCTCCCACCCTGTAGGTCCTCTCTTCACATTCTTGATAGTTTCCCTCACTGAGAAAAAGCTTTTTAGTTTGAATCTATCCCAGTTATTGATCCTTGCTTTCATTCTTGTGCTATGAAAGTTCTGTTAAGGAAGCCTGATCCTAAGCTGACATGTTGAAGATCTGGATCTAATTTTTATTCTATAAGATGCATGGTCTCTGTTCTGATTCTGAGGCTCATGGTCCATTTTGAGTTGATTTTTGTGCAGGGTGAGAGATAGGGGTTTAGTTTCATTATGCTGCATATGGATTTCCAGTTTTTCCAGCACCATTTGTTGAAGAGGCTATCTTTTCTCCATTGCATATTTTTGGCACCTTTGTCTAGTATGAGAAAATTGTATTAATTTGGGTTTGTGTCCATGTCCTCTATTCTGTACCATTGATCTACCTATTTTGGTACCAATGCCATGCCATTTTTGTTACTATTGCTTTGTAGTGTAGTTGAAGTTCTGGTATTGTGATACCCCCTATTTCATTCTTCCTGCTAAGGATTGCTGAGTTTCTTATTCTTCCAGATGAATTTCATGATTGCTTGTTCTATTTCTGTAAGATACATCATTGGGGCTTTAATTGGAATTGCTTTGAATCTGTATAGCACTTTGGTAGTATGGCCATTTTGACAAAATTAATTCGGCCTATCCAAGAACATGGGAGATCTTTCCATCTTCCAAGGTCTTCCTCAATTTCTTTCTTCAATGTTTTGTAGTTTTCATTGTAGAGATCTTTTACCTCTTTGGTTAGATTGATTCCCAAGGTTTTTTTTTTTTTTTTTGAGACTATTGCAAATGGAGTTGTTTTCCTCATTTCCCTTTCATATGTTTCATTGCTTGCATTTAAAAATGCTTTAGATTTACGCATATTGATTTTATAGCCTGCTATTTTGCTGAATTCATTGGTGAGGTCTAAAAGTTTTCTGGAGGGATTTTTTGGATCCTCTAAATATAGAATCATGTCATCAGCAAATAGTGACAGCTCAAGTTCCTCTTTTCCTGTTTGATCCTTTAATTTCTTTAGTCTGTCTAATTGTTCTGGCTAGAGTTTCAAGGACAATGTTGAATAGAAGTGGTGAAAGAGGACATCCCTGACTTGTTCCTATTTTTTAAATGGAATGCTTTCAGTTTTTCTCAATTAAGATTGATGTTGGCCATGGGCTTATCATAAATAGCATTTACAATGTTCAGGGATATTCCTACTATCCCTATTTTTCTTAGTGTTTTGAGCATGAAGGGGTGTTGTATTTTGCCGAATGCTTTTTCTGCATCAATTGAAATAACCATATGATTCTTATCCTTAAGTCTATTAACATGATGAATTACATTTTTTGATTTACAGATGTTACACCATCATTGAATTCCAGGAATGAACCCCACTTGATTGTGGTGTACGATTTTCTTATTTTTTTTCCTGAATTTATTTTTTTAATTTTTTAATTTTTTAATTGTATACAAATGGGATACATGTTGTTTCTCTATTTGTACATAGAGTCAAGGCATACCATTTGTATAATCATACGTTTACATAGGGCAATGATGTTTATTTTTTTCCCTTACCCCCCACCCCTCCAACCCCTCCTTTCCCTCTGTACAGTCCTTCTTTTCTTCATTCTTACCACTCTCCTTATCCCTAGCCCTAAACCTAACCCTAAACCTAATGCTAACCCCTCTAACCCCCCATTATATGTCCTCATCTGCTTATCAGCGAGATCACTCGTCCTCTGGTTTTTTGAGATTGGCTTATCTCACTTAGCATGATATTCTCCAATTTCGTCCATTTGCCTACAAATGCCATAATTTTATCGTTCTTCATTGCGGAGTAATATTTCATTGTATAAATATGCCACAATTTCTTTTTCCATTCATCAGCTGAGGGGCATCTAGGTTGGTTCCACAATCTGGCTATGGTGAATTGAGCAGCAATGAACATTGATGTGGCTGTATCTCTGTAGTATGCTGATTTTAAGTCCTTTGGGTATAGGCCAAGGAGTGGGATAGCTGGGTCAAATGGTGTTTCCATTCCAAGCTTTCTGAGGAATCTCCACACTGCTTTCCAGAGTGGCTGCACTAATTTGCAACCCCACCAGCAATGTATGAGTGTTCCTTTTTCACCACATCCTCGCCAACACCTATTGTTGCTTGTATTCTTGATAATCGCCATTCTAATAGGGGTGAGATGAAATCTTAGGGTAGTTTTGATTTGCATTTCCCTTATTACTAGGGATGTTGAACATTTCTTCATATATCTGTTGATTACTTGTACATCTTCTTCTGTGAAGGGTCTATTCATTTTCTTAGACCATTTGTTGATTGGATTATTTGTATTCTTCATGTAGAGTTTTTTGAGTTCTTTATAGATTCTGGAAATTAGCGCTCTATCTGAGGTATGGTTGGCAAAGATATTCTCCCACTCTGTAGGCTCTCTCTTCACATTTCTGATAGTTTCCTTTGCTGAGAGAAAGCTTTTTAGTTTGAATCTATCCCAGTTGTTGATTCTTGCTTTTATTTCTTGTGCTATGGGAGTCCTGTTAAGGAAGTCTGATCCTAAGCTGACAAGTTGAAGATTTGGACCTACTTTTTCTTCTATAAGATGCAGGGTCTCTGGTCTGATTCTGAGGTCCTTGATCCATTTTGAGTTGAGTTTTGTGTAGGGTGAGAGATAGGGGTTTAATTTCATTCTATTGCATATGGTTTTCCAGTTTTCCCAGCACCATTTGTTGAAGAGGCTATCTTTCCTCCATTGCATATTTTTGGAACCTTTGTCTAGTATGAGAAAATTGTATTTATTTGGGTTTGTGTCCATGTCCTCTATTCTGTACCATTGATCTACCTGTCTATTTTGGTACCAATTCCATGCCGTTTTTGTTACTATTGCTTTGTAGTAGAGTTGAAGATCTGGTATTGCAATACCCCCTGCTTCGCTCTTGCTACTGAGGATCGCTTTAGCTATTCTAGGTTTTTTATTCTTCCAGATGAATTTCATAATTTCTTGCTCTATTTCTGCAAGGTACATCATTGGGATTTTAATTGGAATGGCATTGAATCTGTATAGCACTTTAGGTTGTATAGCCATTTTGACAATATTAATTCTGCCTATCCAGGAACATGGGAGATCTTTCCATCTTCTAAGGTTTTCTTTAATTTCTTTCTTTAGTGTTCTGTAGTTCTCATTGTAGAGGTCTTTCACCTCTTTTGTGAGATTGATTCCCAAGTATTTTATTTTTTTCGATGCTATTGTGAATGGGGTAGTTTTCCTAATTTCTCTTTCTGAAGATTCATCACTTATGTATAAAAATGCATTGGATTTATGAGCATTGATCTTGTAACCTGCTACTTTACTGAATTCACTTATGAGTTCTAAAAGTTTTCTGGTGGAATTTCCAGGTTCCTCTAAATATATAATCATGTCATCAGCGAACAGGGATAGTTTGAGTTCTTCTTTTCCTATTCGTATCCCTTTAATTTCTTTGGTTTGTCTGAGTGCTCTGGCTAGAGTCTCAAGGACGATGTTGAATAGAAGTGGTGAAAGAGGGCATCCCTACCTTGTTCCAGATTTTAGGGGGAACGCTTTCAGTTTTTCACCATTTAGAATGATATTAGCCATGGGCTTAGCGTAGATTGCCTTTATAATGTTAAGGAATGTTCCCACTACCCCAATTTTTTCTAGTGTTTTGAGCATGAAGGGATGCTGTATTTTATCAAATGCTTTTTCTGCATCTATTGAAATAATCATGTGATTCTTAACTTTGAGATCTATAGTTTCTTTATTCAATTTTTGTTTGGACGATCTATCCAGTGGTGAGAGAGGTGTGTTAAAATCGCCTAGTATTATTGTGTTGTGGTCTATTTGATTTCTGGAATTGAGAAGGATTTGTTTGACGTACATGGATGAGCCAATGTTCAAGGCATAGGTATTTATGATTATTATGTCTTGCTGATTTATGCTTCCCTTAAGCAGCATGTAATGTCCTTCTTTATCTCTTCTGACTAGTTTTGGTTTGAAGTGCACATTATCTGAAATGAGGATGGATACTCCAGCTTTTTTGCTGTGTCCGTGTGCATGGTATGTTTTTCCCCATCCTTTCACCTTTAGTCTATGGGTGTCTCTTTCTATGAGATGAGTCTCTTGCAGGCAGCATATTGTTGGATTTTTCTTTTTAATCCAATCTGCCAGTCTGTGTCTTTTGATTGATGAATTCAGGCCATTGACATTCAGGGTTATTATTGTGATATGATTTGTATTCCCAGTCAATTGACTCAGATTTGTTTTTGACATGATTTGGTTTCTCCTTTATTTGGCTATTCCGTTAGGCTAGCACCTCCTGTTGCTGATTTGCATCGTTGTTTTTCATCTCTTCCTCATGGAATATTTTGCTGAGAATGTTCTGTAATGCTGGCTTTCTTTTTGTAAATTCCTTTAGCTTTTGTTTATCATGGAAGGATCTTATTTCATCGTCAAATTTGAAGGTAAGTTTTGCTGGGTATAAGATTCTTGGTTGGCATCCGTTTTCTTTCAGGGCTTGGTATATGTTGTTCCAGGCCCTTCTAGCTTTTAGGGTCTGGATTGAAAAATCTGCTGATTTTCTTATTGGTTTCCCTCTGAATGTAATTTGATTCTTTTCTCTCGTGGCCTTTAAAATTCTGTCTTTATTTTGTATGTTAGGTATTTTCATAATAATGTGCCTTGGTGTGGGTCTGTTGTAATTTTGTATGTTTGGAGTTCTATAAGCCTCTTGTACTTGGTTTTCCATTTCATTCTTCAGATTTGGGAAATTTTCTGTTATTATTTCATTGAATAGATTGTTCATTCCTTTGGTTTGTTTCTCTAAGCCTTCCTTAATCCCAATAATTCTTAAATTTGGCCTTTTCATGATATCCCATAATTCTTGTAGATTCTGTTCATGATTTCTTACCATCTTTTCTGTTTGGCCAACTTTGCTTTCAGGATTAAACACTTTGTCTTCAATGTCTGAGGTTCTGTCTTCCAGGTGTTCTATCCTATTGGTTATGCTTTCTATGGAGTTTTTAACTTGGTTTATTGTTTCCTTCATTTCAAGTATTTCAGTTTTTTTTTTTTTTTTCAGTATCTCTAACTCTTTATTGAAATGATCTCTTGCTTCCCGTATTTGCTCTTTTAACTGTTGATTGGTGCGATCATTTAATGCCTGCATTTGCTCTTTCGTCTCCTCCTTCAATGCCTGCATTTGCTCTTTCATCTCCTCATTAGCTTCCCTGATCGTTTTAATTACGTACATTCTGAACTCCCTTTCTGACATTTCTTCTGCTGTGCTGTCATTGGGTTTTATTGATGTAGTATCTAGGTTTGTTTCAGACATTTTCTTCCCTTGTTTTCTCATATTGGTCAGCTGTCAGTGGGACCCTGAGATATTGCAGTTTTCCACTATTGGCTTATAGTGTCCCGGTAGATTTCCAGTGTATCACCTCCCAGCCTTCAGTAACCTGATGTCTTGGAGGAATCTGATAAAGCAGTGCATCCAAAGAAAACTGCCCCTAGCCCCCTACTGGTTCCACGGTTTGGAACTGGTTCTGTGCAGAAATGCTCTCACTGTGGGCCTGCACCGTGCAGCTGGCTGTGTGGAAGGAGCCCACTGCCGGAGTGTGGAAGGCTACCTTGGAAAAACTCTAGCTGCCCTGCCCGGCTCCGATAAGCCACCTCTATCTGGGCCTGCCACCCGGGCCGAGCTTTACCCAGTGGGCAGACTCACCTGTGGCTCTATTTCAGTCCGAGTCTCTCAATGCCTCTCCTTCTTAACTCCTGGGTTCTGGAGTGACTGGGGGTGCAGTCTCCCTCTAGGCCTCCATCTTGGATCGCCCCGTGGTGTACGATTTTCTTAATATATTTTTGGATATGGTTTGTCAATATCTTGTTAAGGATCTTTGCATCTATATTCATCAAGGATATTTGTCTAAAATTTTCTTTCCTTGATTTGTCTTTGCCTGGTTTGGGTATGAGGGTAATATTAGCTTCATAGAATGAGTTTGGCAGGGTACCTTCCTTTTCTATTCCCTGGAAAACTTTGAGAAGTATTGGAATGTGTTCTTCTTTGAAGGTCTTGTAGAGCTCGCCTGAGCATCTGTCTGGTCCTGGGCTTTTCTTGGATGTTAGGTTTTTAATGACTTCTTCTATTTCATTGCTTGATATTGATCTGTTTAAATTGTGTATGTCCTCCTCGTTCAGTTTGAGAGGAGCATATGTCTCTAGAAATTTGTCAATGTCTTTTGCAGTTGCTATTTTATTGGAATACAGATTTTCAAAGGAGCTTCTCATTATGTTATATCTCAGTGGTGTCTGTCATGATATTTTCTTTTTCTTCACGAATTTTAGTAATTTGAGTTTTCTATCTCCTCTTTGGTAGTATGGCTAATGGTTTGTCTATTTTGTTTACTTTTTCAAAGAATGAACTTTTTGTTTTATCAATTTTTTGAATTATTTTGTTTGTTTCAATTTCATTGATTTCAGCTCTGATTTTAATTATTTCCTGTCTTCTACTACTTATGCTGTTATTCTGTTTTTCTTTTTCTAGGGCTTTGAGCTGTAATATTAGGTCATTTAGTTGTTGACGTTTCATTCTTTTCTGGAATGTGCTCCATGCAATGGATTTTTCTCTTAGTACCACTGTCATAGTGTACCAGAGATTTTGATATGTTGCATCATCATTCTCATTGACCTCTCAGAATTCTTTTATCCCTTCCCTGATGTTTTTCTGTTATCCTTGCTTCATTGAATACAGTATTATTTAGTCTCCAGGTGTTGGAGTAATTTGTTTTTTATTTTGTCATTGATTTCTACTCTTAGTCCATTATCATCTGATAGAACATAAGGCAGTATCTCTATTTTTTTGCATTTCCTAAGGGCCGCTTTGTGGCATAACATATGGTCTGTTTTTGAGAAGGTTTCATGTGCTGCTGAGAAGAAAGTGAATCTGCTTATTGATGGATAGAATATTCTATATATGTCTATTAAATCTAGGTTATTGATTGTGTTATTGAGTTCTAAGTTTTCTTTGTTTTGTTTTTGTTTGGAAGATCTATCTACTGGTGGCAGTGGTGTGTTAAAGTCACCCAGAATTATGGTGTTGTGGTCCATTTGATTCCTGAAATTGAGAAGGATTTGTTTTATGTACAGGGATGCACCATTGTTTGGGGCATAAATATTTACTATTGTTATGTCTTCCTGATTTATGATTCCCTTAAGCAGTATGAAATGTCCTTCTTTATACCTTCTGACTAACTTTGGCTTGAAGTCCACTTTATCTGATAGAAGGATGGAAACCCCTGCTTATTTAACTGAGTCCATGTGTGTGGTAGGTTTTTCTCATCCTTTCACCTTTAGTCTGTGGATGTCTTTTTCTATGAGATGAGTCTCTTGCGGGCAGCATATTGTTGGGTCTTTCTTTTTAATCCATTCTGCCAGTCTCTGTCTTTTGATTGATGAGTTTAGGCCATTAATGTTTTGGGTTATTATTGAGATATGATTTGTATTCCCAGTCATTTGGGCTTATTTTTGGTTTTTAACTTGGCTTGGTTTCTACTTTGAGTGGTTTTTCTCTAAAGTAGTTCCTCCCTTTGCTGACCTACATTGTTGTTTTTCATTTTCTCCTCATGGAATATTTTGTTGAGAAAATTCTGTAGCACAGGCTTCCTATTTGTAATTTCTTTTAACTTTTGCTTATCATGGAAGGATTTTATTTCATCCTCAAATCCGAAGGTTAGTTTTGCAGGGTATAGGATTCTTGGTTGGCAACCATGTTCTTTCAGAGCTTCAAATATGTTGTTCCAGGCCCTTCTAGCTTTTAGAGTCTGGGTTGAGAAGTCTACTGCCATCTGTATTTGTTTCCTCCTATATGTAATCTAATGCTTTTCTCCCACAGCCTTCAAAATTCTATCTTTATTTTGAATGCTAGGCATTTTCATTATAATGTGCATTGGTGTAGATCTGTTGTGATTCTGTTCATTTGGTGTTCTGTAAGTCTCTTGTATTTGATTTTCCATTCCATTCTTCAGGTTTGGAAAATTTTCTGAGATTATTTTATTGAATAGGTTGTTCATTCCTTTGGTTTGTATCTCTGTGCCTTCCTGAATCCCAATAATTCTTAAATTTGGTCTTTTCATGATGTCCCACAGTTCTTGGAGATTCTGTTCATGATTTCTTACCATCTTCTCTGTTAGCCAACTTTATTTTCATGATTAAATATTTTGTCTTCATTGTCTGAGGTTCTGTCTTCCAAGTGGTCTAGTCTTTTGGTGATGCTTTCCATTGAATTTTTTATTTGGTCTATTGTTTCCTTCATTTCAAGGATTTCCACTTTTTTCCTTTTTTTTTTGAGAATTTCTATCTCTTTGCTGAAATGATCTTTTGTTTCTTGCAGTTGCTCTTTCAGCTTACTTGTATTATCATTCATTACCTGCATTTTCTCTCTTATCTCATCCTTTGCTTCACAAATCATCTTAATCATGTATAATCTGGAGTCCTTTTCTGACATTTCTTCTAACATACTGTCATTGGATTCTATTAATATAGAGTCTAGATTTGTTTGTATCATTTTCTTCCCTTGTTTTTTCATGTTGTTCATGTATCTTCCCCTCTAGAAGTGCAGATCTAGGATACTGGAGATTTACCCCTATAGGCTTATGATTTCCAAAATCTTTTCTTTAAGGGGAGATCAATATTAGCAGTGCTCAATTCAGACACTACACAATCCTAGACCAAATAGCCCCTATGTGGATAATAAAAAAATTGTCATAATAAACAGAATGAGTTCAAATATTATCTTCAGTATAACAAACAGATTTGCAATAAGGTCTGCTGTTTCTAATGGAGGACAAAGAGGATGCAGAAGGATGTTGGATGTAGCTGTTAATGGGATAAGAAAAGAACATACAGAAGTTCTAGATAATAGAAAGGGTGAGATTATAATCAAAAGAAATTGGATGTTAGCATATAAAAAGGGAGAAAGCGACTCTGAGGGAACAGGTAAACAAAAGGAAAAGAGAGCCAAAAAGAGTAAAGAAACAAGAAATCACAATTGTTCAATAAGGAGAAGAATTAAAATCTACACTATAACAGTAATATAGTGTTCAAACCTCCCAGTCTTCAGTAGCCTGATGCATGAGAGGTACCTGACAGTGAGCTTCAGACTTGTCAGACTCAATATTGGATTTGCTCCACCTAAAGATCAGAGCTATGGCTTCCAGGATTATCCAGGTTGGCTGCTCTAGCTTCCAAATGTGTTGGCAAATTGGGAGGTGCAGCTCAGGGTGTGAACGTGGCTGGCTGGAGGTCCTGGAGGTGGGGTGCAGTTGGTCAGGCAGGGGTTCTGGAGGTCATGTGTGTTTGTTGTGGTTGCAGGATCCTGGAATTCGGATGCAATCAGTTGGTCTGTTGCCCCAGTGATAGGGCGCAGTCAGTTGGTCTGTGGTTCCTGGCGACAGGGAGCAGTCAGTCGATGTGAGGGCCCCAGAGGCAGGGAGTGATAAGTTGCACTGAGGGATCCTGGAGATGGGGCTAAGTCTGTCCGGCCAGGGGTCCTATGGGGCCCGGCTGTTGTCTCAAAATGTTGGCAGCCACGTGTAACCAAACCTGCAGGTACTGTGACAGTGAACTTCCAGGCAACAGCAGGCAGCTGGCACTCCACTGGTGGTCTGTCCTCAGTTTGCTGAAAGCTGTCGGACTATCGGGTGGTGGGTGATGTGTAGGTGAAAGGCAGGCAATGGACATGCAAGAAGCAAGCAAATGGCCAATGATAGGCACCTGACGGTGAGCAATCTACACTCAAAAATGGTGTCGATATACTGGCAGACTGCAGGTGATCATCATACACAAATTGGGTAAACAGCAGTGGATTGATAATCAGCAAAAACTACCTCACCAAGAAATATATATCCTCTGCTTGAAACCGGAGTTATAAAGAGACAAGGAATGCAGCCTCCCTCTAGTCCACCATCTTGGATCTCCGGAATACTTCTTCCATGACAAAGCTCTAGGAGGTTGGAAGCAGTGGCACAGTCCTTTGATCCCAGAGTCAGGAGTGCAGTGTCTTGAAGATGCTCATATATATTTCATAGGAATATTTATGCTATAGAAAGAGAAAAATCTAAATTTAGACTTCAGGCTGCAAATTTCCATGACCATTTTTGCTACAAACTGAAATGGACTGCAGTCTATTCCTGGGATTTTTTGCTGTAAAAAGTTTTTCGATGTTTGAATTAACCCCTAATTTACTCTTAAATACAGTTAGAGACAACTAAATAATGCAATAGTCCTTTCTGAAAATATTATGGGGATTGGGAAAGTAGAGAAGATAAAGAAATCTTTAAAGAATTTTTTGGAAAAATTTTTCAGATAAATTTGCATCATAGTTGACTCTAGTATTCATCTAAAAGCATTAAAAGGTGTTCTAATTTTACACAATGCCAACAGTATTCATTTGGCTTTAGGAAATCCTTGTACTCTTTTGGCCTCAACTCCATGATTTAAATAATTTACCCTACCTATACAAAGGAACTTTAAGGGTAAAATACATAAAACTTGGTGGCAAATATTATTTTCACATTTGGAAGAAAGCACTATATATGTGCAGCATCACTCTTACTTTCCCATCTGAAAGAGATATTATATGGTTTTACTAATTATATAATAAGAGTGACTCAACATCACTTGGACTGGTATGCTTGATTTATGCCTCCCTCCCTGAGACTGGTGTCCACAGGCAGTAATCAGAAGGAAGAATGAATAGAATTACAAACAGGAATAGATGCAAAGATGAATTTACTAACTAGAGATACTAAGCTCTAGAGATCTGCCAGTGTGACTTTTGCTCTCCTATTCTCCAAAATGCATCTTCCTCATATAGTCCTCATGTATTTCAATCCTGGCAAATTTTTAGGTATACAGGTTGAGTCACCTTCTGTTCTTAACTCTGAGTGTCATTTCATTAATGCTTACTCTTCCTTACCAAATGGTGCAGGCATGTAAAACAAAGTGTTCCAAATATTTACACATTACAGTAATTTTTAGGTTTGAAAAGAGAAATGGCTTTTCTAAAAACAGCAATACACAAAATTTGTTTATCAAGGTAGCTAAGACCTGTCCCAGGATATTCAATAAGAGCTTGTAATAAAGTTTGAAACTGCTGTAATTAGTTGCTATCTAACTACTTTCAGTTTACTAAACTAATTATTTTATATTCATACTTCATTTTGATGTTTTAGTAGTGAACTTACTTTTGATTTTAAGTATATATTTCATCATCAATTATTCATTTTAATAAACTAGATCAAAAGATTAACATAAAATTCCATCAATTTTGTGTTATGATCTATGTATGATAACTTTCTATATTCTAAGCCTTAGCATTGGAATGCATGGCAATTCTTCAGAGGAACATTTGGTTTTACATTACATAGATCACTATAAACATTCTGGATAATTAAAGAGTGACATTGCCAGCAAGGAGATGATTATATGGATGATACATATGATATTCTTCACACAATGTCCAGCAGATAGTACGCATTTTAAATTGCTAACACATTGTAATCATTACTTTTGTCATCATTTCCAGAGCTCTAAAAGACTCTGCCACTTATTGTAATTGAAAGATTTCTGTTCAGTACACTGAACAAAATTATTTATCAGAAAATTTGTTATGTGTATATAAGCAATATTAATCTCACATATTCATATGTGAACACAGCATAATTTGTTAGGATTCATTGCCCAGTACTTCCTCACTTCCCCCATGCCCTGCTCCTCTCAATCTCTTTTCTCTACTTTATTGATCTCCCTCATAATTTCATGAGAGTCACCACCATTTTTTCTTCACTGTCCAACATCAGCATATGAGAGAAAGCATTTAAAAGCAAAAAATTAAATTCCATGCTTCCTCATGACTGCACAAATCTCCATCATGCAAATATATATATATATATATATATCTCACATTCTTTTTCCACTTATCTATTGTCAGCACATTGATGGTTCTATAACTTGGTTATTCTGAATTTTACTGCTACAATAATTGGTATGAATGAAGTTACTGATGTTTGATTGCATAGAATAATTGACAAAATATATCATAAAATAGTAATTGATAGTACAAAAATTCATATTTTGGTTGTATGTCTTCAGATTAATTATCACCCAAATAATGCTAATTGTGTTCAAACACTTTCAAAGCACACTAGAATTCTGTTGCATCTTGGGATCCACTAGGAGGAAGAAGTGGAAGAAATTATACAGGTTTTCTCTATTTTCTATTGTATTTTCAACCACTAGAGTTCAATCATATTTATAAAGATTTTTGTAGAGTTCGCTAAGGAGACTCCTAAATCCTCCAAATTTGTCATTAAAATACTCAACAATGGGTGTAGCACTCTGCCTGTGAACCCAAAATACTGACTCCAACCTGGTGCCAAGGAAGTTGCTCCCAATGATAAAATTTTTTCCACCTTCTGGCAATTTCATGCTCCCTTGTCTGAACAGTAATGGTCTCAGGATATCTACCATTGGCATTTTAATTTTATTAGACTCCTTTATTATGTGCTAAAACATTTCATTTCAGCCTACCTCACTTATCCTTCATTCATTACATGACATCCCAGCCAGAACCAATCCACTCTTCCTCAGCCTGACCAAGAAAGAGTAAGCCTCATGTCCTAAAGTTGTACCTGTTGAAAACTAAGTTGATGAATGCTAAGCTACCTGTATTTTACAATTTTGCATCCTTCTTGTCCTCTAACTGTGTTGAAACCTTTGGCTTACCTACTACCAGTGTTCCAGAGAGGCAATCCCATTAGTGCAGTCATTGGTTTCCCAGGTGGAATAGATCTATCTAGTCATTTGTTTAACCTTGGGAACTTTCAGTACTCTAAATGAGATAGAGGATAGCCCTCAGAATTGTGGGAACTTGGGACACAGGCCTGGAGAGATAATAATTTCTCTCTGGAACAAGATCATGTTGATTCCCTAAGTAAAGCAGTTCTCATTCATCAGAATTTTTTTTCCTCCTTCCTTCCTGGAATTACACCTGGCAGCTTATGTCTGACAACTGTAATTCTGGTGATCTACTTCTTTAGTTTAACTTTTCTTTGTTTTGCTTGCTTCTCCTAGTGTTATTATAGATGAATACACTTGCTGTGGCTCCTGTCTGCCAAGGTGTGACATATCCTTGTAATACTGTCCAGGAAGGGTAATTTCAATACTATAATGTTAGTCAAGAAGATGGATGTATGAAATCCCTGCCTGGGAGAAGGGCTGTGAACTTGTTTAATTAGTATACAACTCACAACCTGAGATCAAGCCATGCACACATCATAGGGATAATGTTCTTTCCTTTCTGAAATTTTATTATACTGTTCAGTTCATAAGACTCCCACAGTTGTTAGGGGCTGTGCAGGTCCTAAAAGTTATGCTGGTCATAGAGGATACTCAGGTTATAGAAACTACATTGGACATAGAGGTAAGTCAGTTAATAAAATCTATTCAGGTCATCAAGATATGGAGGGCCAGAGGCTTCAGAACACAGAAAATATGCAAGTCATACAGGTTACTTAGGTAATAAGGGTTACACAGATCACAGTGTGTCACTGGTTCTTTGTGGTACCAAATCCGCGAATATTTGTCACCGCCTGCAGCAACAATTTGCGTGGGTCTTTATGGGTGGTGGACTGGAAACTGAGCTACTTCTATTTCTGAGCTACTTACTTACTTGCTTGCTTGTTTATAAAGGAAAGAGGAAATGAGGTTTACTTGCTTTGAGAGGAGAGAGAGAGAGAGGCTTTGCTTATCGGAGAGAAAGAGAGACTTTGCTTAAGAGAGAGAGAGACTATACTTTCAGAGATCCATATCTTCTCAGTTCTGCTGCTTCTTCTTAAAGGTGTATCCTGCATCTTGTGAACTAAGGGTTCGTCTACCTAAGGTGCTTTAGTGATGTGTCCCACGTACTGTGATCTGTGATCTGCAACCTAAAGATGCGTTCAGTTCTCTGCTCTGCGATCTGCCTTCCACCGCTGCCCCTACTTGCTGCTTCTATCTGCTTGCCGCTTCTTCTTCCTTTCTACTAATGGCTTCTCTGCTTCTTCCTGCTAGCTGCTGCTCTTTGCCTTCTATCTACTGCCGGCTTATATTCCCTCCAGGAGGTGGAGGGCGGACGCCAGTTGAGATCAGGTGAGGAGCCAGCTGCCCAATCACAAGCAGGCGTGAGCAGGAGCACTCGGAACACCTGTGCATGCATACCTCTGATGTGATCAAAACAACTTCTGGCTGGCTGCCAGGTGCCATCTTGGTGAGTTCACACGGCATAGCCCCCAACAACAGAGGGTATCCAGTTCACAATGGCTATTCAGGTCATAGAGCCTACCAAGTCCTTAGGGGCTACTAATTCCATATTTTACATAAGGCATAAACCTGTGGAGGTAATAAAGGCTGTCAGGATTACATAGGTAATAGATGCTTCATGGGTTATAAATGACATAGGATCATAGAGGTTACTCATACAGTAGAGAATATGCAGACTATAAAAGCCTTCTCAATTTTTTGAGGCTGCTCAGGTTCTAGAATTTTCACTATTCATAAGTGCTTCTCAACCCATAGAGGCCATTCAGACTATTAATACTACACATGTCATATGGGTTACTCAGTTTATTTAGGCTACTTAGACCAGAGAGGAAATGTAGGACAGGGAATCTATGGTAGGTCATGAAAAACATATATATTACAGATAATATTATACAGATCATAGACATTTTGCAGGTTATAAAATCTTCTGAGATTATAATGATAATTCAGGTCTTAGAGGCAATGCAGGTGCAGGGGGCTTCACAGATTATAGAGGCTCTGAATGTTATTGTGGTTACATTGATTGATAGAGGCTAAAACAGACCATAGTGGCTGCATAAATCAGAGGCTATGAGGGTTGAAAAAGCTACTCAGCAGAGAATAAGCAGTAAAGTCATAAAGTCTACAGAGATCATATAGTCTTTGCAGGTCAAAGAGTTATGCAATTCACAGAGTTTAATAGGGCCTAGACACTACTCAGGACAGGTCTAAAGCCCCCTTGCTCTTCTCAACCAGCGACAAGGGAAGGGACACTCCTCAACAAGGTCAGACCAGGATAGGTAGGGCTGACTGACCACCTGCTCCCAGCCCTCCCAGTGGAGGACAATCAGACGCATCAGGGAGACCCGTCACAGAAGGAACTCATTTATTGAGGAAATTCCACAGCTTTTATGTAGGGTGGGGGCTAGGAGGGAACCAATCACCTTAAAGGTCAGCAAGGCAGGGGGGTTCACACAGGCGAGAGTCCCATTGGACTATATGGCAAGCGCGAGCTGATCACGTTCACAGAACTGTTGTTAACCAATCCCTGACGTTGGTCTGATTTATTGTCATTAACTATTGAAACCGCCTTTGAGGCCTTGATCTTGCTCACTGACCAGGGAGTAAGGAGTCAGCCTGAGTTAGTTAATGTGTCATTAGTCCCAACACATCCCCCTTTTTTGTTTTATATTAAGGGTGTGTCTGTCTTAGGTTGCCCCTGGGAGGGTCTTACCCATCATGAAACATCACCCTAGCCATTTGGGGGTCCACCTTACTCGAAGGTGTGCCTGTCTTAGGTTGCCCTCCTCTGAGGATCTTACCCATCATTGAGTGCCACCTTAGCACTTCAGGCGGGCCCCTCAGGAGGAGCAGGGCTTAAGGGAGAGACACTTAGACCCCATTGTCTTGATACGAGTGATCCATGATCCTATAGGGCTCCCAATCATCATTATGAAGGGCAGTATAATGCTGTTGGACTCTCATGAGCTGCACAGACTTAGCTTGGCTTTTCAGGAAATGGATAAGCTTATTGATTATGCAAGGCCCAAAGGTGAACACAAGGATAATGGTGATTAGCGGTCCCATAAGTGGGAAGAAGGTAGGGGAGCCACCCGTGTAACCCAGTCCAGAGGAAATTTGAATGGAGCTCACTCCTAAGACGTTCCAGATCTTGTAGGTTTTTGATTTTATCTTGTACAATGCCAGAGCAGTAGGCGTAGAAAAAGCACTCTTCACCAAGGAACAGGCAAAGCCCTCCTTCCTATGCCATTAGCAGATCCAAACCACGACAATTTTGCAGGATGACAACAGCCAAGGAATCAAGTTGAGCCTGTAGATTTAAGATGGTAGAGCTGCAAAGTGCAATGTTAGGAGCTCTGTGTAGCTCTCAAGGAAGTGCACTGTCCAAAGTCATGAGGTCAGAGACTCTAATCTTAATCACAGTTGTCCCATTTTTGCTACTGCATATTACACTCTTTCTTAAATGTCACTTTAAGAAGTTTACATATATTGACTCCTGAGACTATATGAGCATTAGTTAACACAATTTAACAATGTGTCTAAACATGAATTAAAGAAATGCTGAGATAGCTTTTAACTTTCCTTTTTTGTGGCAAAGTGACAAAATGTTTTTATGTTTACCTTTAAACAAATCAGGCTCTCAATAACCTTCAGAAATACATTTAACAAATTTTACATATACCCTATTGATGACAGGTCCTATAATAGAACATTAAATGATAGAAATAAATCCCCAATAAAATTTACTCTTTTTAAGTTTAAAATTACTGTTACAGACAAGTCTAGTTTGGAGAATAGCAGCTTGATAAATTCCCTGCTTTAAAAACTTATATACCTGGAAAATATGAACACATTCAACATACAAAGAGTGACCATTTCACAATTACCTTGACACTTTTATATTACCAAATTTAGTTTTTAAAGAAAGATTTAGACTCTAACGTAGTACAATACTCTAACAGATGCTTAACCATAATTGTATAAACCCCAATTTTTAAGACTAATTATTCTAAAGAATAAAACTTAATAGACACAAAGTTAAGAGTAATTTAGTGTTTCTTAGAAATACTTGTCATTTAACCATATAGATTAAACTTCGGTTTATATCAGAACATTAGTATTTCACCTTAGGAAAAAACCTTAAATAGCTTTACCTGTGTCACAAACATACAACCAACTTAGTTACATGCAAATGTGTTGAAACTTGCTCTTTACAGACTTTCTTAGCACTTATTTAGACCCTTGTGTATTTTATCACATAAGCACTTTCTTACCCAGAAACATTTTGTTCTTCACTAAATATATTTCCATATCTAGAACCTTTTATTTTTTTCTTTCCTATCTGTTGACCTTTCTGTTCACATTCTGAAACAAATCTTATGAAATTTCTTAATTTATATAAATTACTCCATTTTAATAAGATTAAATATTTTGTTATTTGTAGTACTCTAATTGAAACACAGTTGAAACCTTTAGAACCCTTTGTATATAGAATTATACCTGTTAGGACATAACTCTTAGTAACCTTGTTTTTAGTTTAGTGATGACACAAAACAATTTTCTCTACAAACACATTTGAGTAATTCCAAGCATGTCAATTCTAATTCACTTATTTTGTAAAAACCAAGATATCAGACAAGTGTCCTGAACAGTATTTGCCATCTTTTTCTTGTTGAAGGAAAGTCCTAGAAAAATTGATGTTAAACATTTTATTAACATCAATATTTTATTAGTTTGACCACCTAGAGACTTGCAAGTTATTTTCAAGACATTTTACTTCTATTAATTTACCCAATTTAAATTGAACCTTTTTAAATCATGTGAATTAAAAGTATTTGGATCCATTTTTTAATTTTAATTTTAGGAATGCTCAGTTTTGATGCAGACAAAACATGACGTCAGACAGCACGACGTACACATAATACAAAATCAAAGGCCTTGAAACTGTTTAGGTGAATCTCTATTGCAATGTAACAGATGTTCAAAAATTCTAGTTGAATAAAAAAAAAAATAGAACTGATCAAAAAAGTCATGAGCTCAAAAAAATGTGGAATTTTAAAAAAAACAAGAGTCCTGGAAAAATGATACGGCCGTTAATTACTTTAGTAAAGTACCATAAAATTTACTTTTGCTGGAGTTCAGTTAAGACTTTTTGCTCTTTATTTTTCTTTTTTGAGTTTGAGACCGGTCTCCTACTGAGCCTTCAGGATTTCTCTATTTACATTTCAATGTAAGCCTTGACTGAGATTTGGATCTGAAAGGGGCCAAAATGTTCTAGCAGAAACTTGATGCCTAGGGCATTTTAAACCTTATTCCTGGTTAGTAATCAATTCATGTTTGGATGCAGAAAATTGTGAAACAATTATCTCCCAATACTTGTGGGAACTGGGGCTACTATATCATACTCTTTACTAGGACATGCCACTGGTTGGGCTGGTTACCCCCTCCACACCGGCATATGTGGGACCTCATGGAAGGAGGACTAGGTGGGCTGGGTAGGGTGAAGTTGGAGGAGGAGGAGAAATTAAGAGGGGGAGAAGAAGGAGGCATTCAAGTTTGCAGGAAGAGCAGAGAAGTGCAAGAAAGAAGAGACTTGAAGATAAGGAATCCCTTTCCATCTGCCCGCTCGCTTGCGGAAGCTGTGTGCCAATATCTTTGGTAGCCACAATCCACCTTCCCATGGAGCAATCTTTCATCCCTGCACAGGCCGATTTGTGATCAGTAGTCATTCCTTCCTTTCTTTTTAATCCAATCTGCCAGTCTGTGTCTTTTGATTGATGAATTCAGGCCATTGACATTCAGGGTTATTATTGTGATATGATTTGTATTCCCAGTCAATTGACTTATATTTGTTTTTGACATGATTTGGTTTCTCCTTTATTTGGCTATTCCTTTAGGCTAGCACCTCCTGTTGCTGATTTGCATCGTTGTTTTTCATCTCTTCCTCATGGAATATTTTGCTGAGAATGTTCTGTAATGCTGGCTTTCTTTTTGTAAATTCCTTTAGCTTTTGTTTATCATGGAAGGATCTTATTTCATCGTCAAATTTGAAGGTAAGTTTTGCTGGGTATAAGATTCTTGGTTGGCATCCGTTTTCTTTCAGGGCTTGGTATATGTTGTTCCAGGCCCTTCTAGCTTTTAGGGTCTGGATTGAAAAATCTGCTGATATTCTTATTGGTTTCCCTCTGAATGTAATTTGATTCTTTTCTCTCGCGGCCTTTAAAATTCTGTCTTTATTTTGTATGTTAGGTATTTTCATAATAATGTGCCTTGGTGTGGGTCTGTTGTAATTTTGTATGTTTGGAGTTCTATAAGCCTCTTGTACTTGGTTTTCCATTTCATTCTTCAGATTTGGGAAATTTTCTGTTATTATTTCATTGAATAGATTGTTCATTCCTTTGGTTTGTTTCTCTAAGCCTTCCTCAATCCCAATAATTCTCAAATTTGGCCTTTTCATGATATCCCATAGTTCTTGGAGATTCTGTTCAGGATTTCTTACCATCTTCTCTGTTTGTTCCACTTTGTTTTCAAGGTTAAATATTTTGTCTTCAATGTCTGAGGTTCTGTCTTCCAGGTGTTCTATCCTATTGGTTATGCTTTCTATGGAGTTTTTAACTTGGTTTATTGTTTCCTTCATTTCAAGTATTTCAGTTTGTTATTTTTTTTCAGTATCTCTAACTCTTTATTGAAATGATCTCTTGCTTCCCATATTTGCTCTTTTAACTGTTGATTGGTGCGATCATTTAATGCCTGCATTTGCTCTTTCATCTCCTCCTTCAATGCCTGCATTTGCTCTTTCATCTCCTCATTAGCTTCCCTGATCGTTTTAATTACGTACATTCTGAACTCCCTTTCTGACATTTCTTCTGCTGTGCTGTCATTGGGTTTTATTGATGTAGTATCTAGGTTTGTTTGGGACATTTTCTTCCCTTGTTTTCTCATAATGGTCAGTTGTCAGTGGGACCCTGAGATATTGCAGTTTTCCACTATTGGCTTATAGTGTCCCAGTAGATTTCCAGTGTATCACCTCCCAGCCTTCAGTAGCCTGATGTCTTGGAGGAATCTGATAAAGCAGCTCATTCGAAGAATACTGCCCCTAGCCCCCTACTGGTTCCACGTTTTGGAACTGGCTCTGTGCGGAAATGCTCTCACTGTAGGCCTTCACCATGCAGCTGGCCGTGTGGGAAGAGCCCACTGCCGGAGTGTGGAAGACTACCTTGGGAAGACTCAAGCTGCCCTGCCCGGCTCCACTAAGCCACCTCTATCTGGGCCTGCCACCCGGGCTGAGCTTTACCCAGTGGGCAGACTCACCCGTGGATCTATTTCAGTCCAAGTCTCTCTATGCCTCCCCCTCTTAGCTCCTGGGTTCTGGAGCGACCGGGGGTGCAGTCTCCCTCTAGGCCGCCATCTTGGATCTCCCCGTGAAGAGAGCCCACAGCCGGAGTGGGCAGAGCCGCCTGAAGAGGTCTCCGGCTGCCCTGCCCTTATCCCTGAGGCTGCTTGCAGATCGAGGCTCTCCACTGGTTCTTTGCAGGAGTACACTGCACTGCAGCGGCTCCGGGACTCGGAGCCTGCTCTGTTCAGAAAGGCTCTCACTAGTGGGCCAGTTCCGTTCCGAGAACCTGGAGAAGCTGGCTGTGTGGGCGGGGCCCACCGCCAGAGTGCGCAGGACTGCCTGTGGATGACTCTAGCTGCCCTGCCCGGCTCCGGTAAGCCACCTCTATCTGGGCCTGCCACCCGGGCCGAGTTTTACCCAGTGGGCAGACTCACCCGTGGGTCCACTTCAGTCCGAGTCTCTCAATGCCTCCCCTTCTTAACTCCTGGGTTCTGGAGCGACTGGGGGTGCAGTCTCCCTCTAGGCCACCATCTTGAATTGCCCCATCGGTATTATGGTTTAGATGTGAGGTGTCCCCCAAAAACTCTCATGTGAGACAGTGCACGAAGTTTCAGAGGAAAAATTATTGGGTTGTGGGAGTCTTAACCCAATTAGTGAATAAATCCCAGATGGGATTAACTGAGTGCTCACTGGAAGCAGTTAGGGTGTGGCTGGGTAAGTGGTTCATTGAGGGCATGGCTATGGAGTATATATTTTTATATATGGAGAGTGTAGTCCCGCACTTTCTCTCTCTCTGCTTCCTGATGATGGGAGCTGTTCCCCTCCACCACTCTCTCATGCCATGATGTTCAGTCTCACCTTGAGCCCCAAGGAATGTAGCTAGCCTTCTATGGGCTAAGGCCTCTGAAACTGTGAGCCCTCAAATAAACATTTTTTCTTCTAAAATTTTGCTCACCAGATCATTTAGTCATGGTAGCAAAAAAAGCTGACTAGAACAGAGGATACACAAGGCATAGAAGCTACTGAGATCATAGAAGTTACACAGATCATAATAACTATGCATTTATAGGGGTTACTAAAGTCAATAAGGGTAATAATCCCACACATGTGAGGGAGATAATTTAGGCTACTCCAGTTATAAAGGCTAGTCAGGACATACAGGGTACTCAGGTAACATATGATACAAAGGTCAAAGAGGTTACACAGGGCATAGAGTCTACTAAGACCAGAGCAATTACAAAGACTGTAGTAGCTACAGAGATCAGATAAGATACTGTGATCATTTAGAACACTCACACCATTAAGTTTATGCAGGTTATAGAGATTGCACAGATGATTGAGGTTATTCAGAGCTTAGATTCTATGCAGGTCCTAAAAACTAAAGAGACCATAAAGGCTTATCATGGCATAGGGGTTTTGCACAAAATACAAATAATTCAGGTCATAGAGGCAATTCAGATCAAAGAGTCTATGCAGAACCTCAGAGCTACCAAGTTTATTTAGGCTTTTGAGTCCATAAAATTTGGAGAGGTCATAGAGGTAATAAAAGAAATAAAAGCTATGCTGATATTGGAGATTTCAATTGTCATAGGGGGTACTAAAATTATTTGGGTTACTTAATCCATAAAGTCTACACAGGTCAATAGAGGCTACTCAACCCATGGAGTTACTGGACATAGTGTCTTTTTAGGTCATCTATTAACTTGGGTCATAAAGTATATGGAGATGATAATGTCCATGAGGTTTATAGAGGTTATATTAGACCCAGAGGCCAGAAAGATCACTGAGGCTACTCAGGTCTTACAGTCTAGACAGGACATAGGGTCTACTCAGGATGTAGATACTACACAGGTCATAGAGTCTGCATGCTCATTGAAATTACTAAGGCCATTTAAGCTAATAATACCATACAGGCTAGGCAGGAAATATAGGCTCCTTTGACTGTAAAAGCTAAATTGGTCATACAGACCCTTAGATGATATAGGATGAACATTCCACAGAGGCTACACAGTTCAGAGAGGCTAATTAGTCCATACTGTCAGTGAAAGTATTAGAGACTACTGAGGTTATAGGGACTACTGAAGTAATTTAGGCTATGAAGCTATTAAATGCTATCCAGGTCAGAGGAGATAATCAGGGAATAAAGGCTTCACAAGTCATATGAGCTACTAATATCATAGAGAATTGACAGATTGGAGAGGTAACTCAGGTCATTGAGTCTACCTGGGCCAAAAAGACTTCACAAGCCTTACAAACTACTAAGGTTATTTAGGCTACTTGAACCACAGAGTCACAGATCATAGAGACTACTAACACCATTTAAGCTACACAACACAGAGTGTCTATTCTGACCACAAAGGCTACATAGTTCACAGTGGCTACTGAGATCAGAGAATACAGAAGTCATTTAGGCTACTCAGATCATAAAGGTGACAGAGGTCACAGTTGTTTCATAACCATAGAGGCTAATCAGGTCATAAAGGCTCTATAGATCCTTGTGGCTCTCCAGACTATATAACCTATACAGGTTTACTGGCTTCAAAGTCATAGTGGTTATGCTGGTCATATAGACCACTCAGTTTGTACTATCTACTCCATTCATACATTTAAGCCAAAAGAAAAGAGAGAGAGAGAGAGAGAGAGAGAGAGAGAGAGAGAGAGAGAGAGAGAGAGAGAGAGAGAAAGGCATTTTAGGCCACAGTGCTATGCAAGTCATAGGGACTGTTTGATCCTAGAAGCTACATGGGTCATGGAGGATACTAAGAGCACAATTGTTTCTGGAGCCATAAAGACCATGCCAGTTACAGAAACTGCAATGTTCATAGAGGCTATTCAGGCCTTAGAGCCTATACAGGTTTTTCAGGAAAATATGACATAAAGACTACACAGATCATAGATGCTACTTGAGTCATAGGGTGTATGCAAACAAGAGATGCTACTCAGGTCATAGTCATACACTACTAAGTTGATGGAGGATATACAGGTCATAAAGTCTAGGCAGATCATAGGGGCTATTAAGATTGTTGAGGTTACTAAAACCATATATTTAGGCTACTCAGAAAATAAAGGCCTTGCAATTTTAACAGCTACTCAGATGATAAACAAAATGAAAGTTGAGAGATTATTCAGAATACCAAGTGTACTCAGATCATGCAGAATGTGAAGATAATAGTGGTTACTGAGATCAGAGCAGACATTAAGTTAATTTAGGCTACTCAGGCCATTAAGGCTATGCAGGTCACAGAAGATACTAAGGTTATTTTGACATTACATGATATAAAACAGACACAGGTTATAGTGGCTACATAGATTTAGGTGCTTCTGAGGTCATAAGGGGTATGTAGGTCTTAGAATTTGCATAACTGATAGAGGTTCTTCAGGCCATATACTATACTCAGGTTTAGAGTGCTCGAAGTCAGTTATTTCACAGGTAATAAAGGCTAAGCAGTTCACCTATCCCACTTATGTCCTAGGAGGTGTATGGGCAGTGGAAGGTACTCAATCATTAGGCGCTACAGAAGTAATAGGGACTACTCAGATCCTAGAGACTAAGCGGGTCATTGATTATACTTAGGTCAAATTGGATAATCAGTCATAGACTTGATGAAAATGGCAGAGGATGCACAGGTCATGGAGGCTTCTCAGGCTACATAGGTTACTCAGGTAATGGATGCTACATAGGCAGTACAGGCTTCTCTTGTCATAAAGTCTGCTCAGGTCACAATGGGGACCCAGGCAATAGAGATTATTCAGGCCATAAATACTGAACTGATATTAGAAGCTACTCAGGTCATAGAGGCTACTCTGGTCATCAAGGCTATGAATTTTATATTGATTACTAAGGTCATTTAGACTACTAAATGGGTAGGCCATAAGGATATGCAGAGGATATTCAGGACTTGTAAGCTACAGAGTTGTTTTAGTCAGCTTTTTTCTGCTGTGATTAAAAGATCTGACAAACAATTAGAGGTGAAAAAGTTTATTTGTGGGCTCATGGTTTCTGAGGTCTCAGTTCACATACATCAGGTTTCATTCTTCAGTTCTTGAGTTGAGGCTGATCATCACAGAAAAAGTGTGTGGTTGATAGAAGAGGCTCAATGTATCATATCAAGAAGCAGAGACTAAGCTCAGCTAACCAAACATATACCCTAATGACCCACCTTTTCCAGTCACACCTTATCAGTGTATAGTTATCATTCAGTTAAACCCTATGTGGATTAATACACAGATTGGGTGAAGGCTCTCATAACACAATCAATTTATCTCTAAATATTCTTATATTTTCTTATACATATTTTGGGTGACCATATTTAAACCATAACAACAGTCATAGAGACTACAAAGATCACATAGTTTGAACAGGTCAAAGGGACTACTAAATTAATTTAGAATATTCAGTCCATAAAGTCTACAGTGGTCATGGATACTATATAGGTCATAGTGTCTACTTGGTCATAGAGGCTAGGTATGTCTTAGTACTTACTGAAATGTAGAGTTTTGCAAGTCTTAGGGCTATCTAGTCTCTAGAGGACATGCAGATAATGTAGACCATATGGCTAATCAGTTCACATAAGATATTCAGTCATCAAGCTACACAGGTTCTACTGGCTACTAAATATTAGGGATGAACAGTTTATTCAGGCTACTCAGGCCATAATGTTTATATAAGTCATAGAGACTTCTTATGCCACAGATGCTATGAGGTCATATAGGCTAAGCAATTCTTTGCAGATACATAGGTCATTGGTGTTAGGTTGTTCACAAAAGCCACTCAATTCCTGTAGGATGATCATTTCATAAAGGTTATTTAGGTCATAGAATCTATGTGGATTATAGGGGATCCTAAGGTTATTTAAATTACTCAGAACAAAACCTCTACACAAGTCATAGATTGTATGCAAAAATTAGAAGATATTAATGTCTTAGAAAATAGGTAGATCATAGGAGATACTCAGATCAAAAACACTTAAAAAGGTATAAAGTACACTTGGGTCATTCAAACTTCTTGGGAAACTGGATCCTTAATTCTTAAAGGCTACTGAGGACACAGTGCCTATGCATTTTGCAGAGTTTTTACACATCATACAGGCTACACAGGTCATAATGATTTCTATAGGTATAGGTACTATAGAAGTTCTTTAGAATATTCAGGCACTGAAAGTGAAGTACATCATATTGGCTTTCTGGCCATAGGTGTGGCACAATTCATGGAAATATAAGACAGATTTATGTAGGTCATGGATACTACTTACAATGTGCAGTCTAAACTTGTCATAGAGCATTCTCAGGCCATAGATGCTACACAGGTCATAGAAGTAACACAGGTCATAGAATCTGTTCATGTCAATGAGGCTAATGGTTGTGTAGTCCAAGGTACCTAATCATGTTATACATGCTACCCAGATTGTTGGAGCTACTTATGTCATACAGGCTACTAAGGTCATAGAAGATGCACACACCATAGATAGTATATATATTTCACAATATCCTTAGTATGCGCTGTGGCCTTTCCTATTAACATAATATCTATATTTAGCATTTATATCCATTACAGTAGATGCCATGTGGCTTTTAATACTAACATATTATCAATCATTTTGCTTCCAAAATTAATAATTTCCCTGATTCCTTTCAAATTTATATAACATGGAAAATGTGACCACTTAAACTAATATAGAAACTGTCCTGTGGTCTTTCAATACTAATATTGTATTTATGCTATAGCATCAAAAACTTTTATAATTGCTGCCTTCTGATCATTCATAATAATATGCTTTCCATTCTATAAAATATAAACCTAAAAAAATAACTGTTGGTCCTGGCACCCTTAATATAAATATGATAAACTTGTGCCCTTTAAAAGTAATTGCTACTATGTGGTCTTTAATAATAAAGAAATCTTCTTACTGTACCATGTTAAACTAATGCAGTCAATTCCCTTGTTCCTTAAATATGACTATAATGTTTATAGTGGACTTATAAACATATATAATAACTACCCTGTAGACTTCAATATTCATACAATATCCCTACTATGGCCCCCAAATGAACAGAATATAACTGATATATCAATACAAGGGGATGGAACACTGATAAAGAGCTGTTATGTGTCCTTTAATATTAATGTAATTCATCTACTACAACATCAAAAATTGATATAAGAGCCAGAGTACTCAAATATGGTATCCTAACTATAGCATGATCTATGAGTTAGAAGCTGTTTTGTAGCCTTTAAATCTAATGTGTTATTCCTAGCCTAAAATCTAAAACTAATATACTAGATCCATGTACCTTTAAATATGAATATGACATCCATATTATAGTTTCTAAAGTCAATGAAATGTATGTTCTGTAATCTTTAATCTTACTATATAACATCATTTACAAAGAACCCAAAACCAATATAAAAACTCCTTGTAAATTTTAATATTTTTTAATACTCAATATAACATCTAAAACTAATAAACAGGTGCTCTGTAGCATTTAATGTTAGCATAATATTTATAATATACAACCTTAAACTAATTAAATATTGGCACTGTATTCATTAACCTAATAGGATATTCATGAGATATTATTATAATTAATGCATTAACTACCATATTGACTTTAATCTTAACACAATATGCATACTTGAGTTTCTAAATGTGGCAAAATATTTATCTGTGGCCTCAACATTAATTTTGATATATATACTATATCATCTCAAACTGATGTGATAGCTGCCCTGTGCCCTTTAATATTGATGTCATACTCATACTATAGCAAGTACAACTAATATAATTTACCTGATGTTTTAATGCTAGTACATTATCCATAGTTCAGCATTTAATCTTAATTTAAAGCTTCCATATACTTTGGATATTGATGGAAGATAGCATCCATAACAAATATAAAAGCTAACCTGTAGTCCTTCATACAAAAATATTATCAATAATAAAACATTTCAATCTAATATAATATCTGCCCTAAGTTATTGATCATAATGTAATACCCATATTACAGGATCCAAAACTGATATCATAGCTATCCTGTGAACTGTAATTCTTTTATGGAACCCATACTGGAACATCTATAGAGTGATATTAATATCTTTTTTCTGACAGCTGAATATGCCCAATGCATTTTGACCCTCAAACAATACTGAAAATTCAAATATGTGTATAAGTGCGTTCTCCTCCACATGCTCCACCCAATTGTAACAGTGTTTAGGTAAAATGATCCTTGTATATATGAATTTAAACTTGATAAAATATTGATATGCAGTTCCTGGATTCTGATCCATTATGCCAAGGATAACTCTGACTTTATCTTTGATTGATCTGTTATTTCTCATCTCAACACTGAGGAATCGGCATCATAGCTTCTGCCATGCAGTTGATTCATTTTTCCTTTATGAGAAATATACTCTTTATTGTTCCAGATCACATGATCTAAAATAATAAAAACAAACAAACAAATTTGGTCCTTAGGCCCAATTACTGGTGCAGAGTTCCTGAAATTCTCATATTTAGTAAGCAATAATGGTGGTAAGTACATCTTTAGTGCTAACATTGGATTGTTGACTGTGATTCCTAGCATGGGATCCCTATATCTTGTAGAATGTTTGAAGTGATGAAAATGTCTTTGCTCTAATAAGGACTCTCCTTGGGTCTCTAGGGCAGCATCAGGATTGAGGATGGTTGTGAGGAAAACTGACCCCTGAATATAATCTTGCAACTTTCAGTTTCCTGCCTAACATGGGAAAAGAAGCTGGAGTATGAATTAATAGCCATCAGGCCTAAAAGATTAAGTCTCCACAAATGTCTCTACAAGAATTGGTCAAGGAATTTCTGAACATAACCAAGCACAGGGAGGGTGTTTCCCCCAAACTCCCTGTGGACAGATGCTCCTATACTCAGGACACTCCTGAGCCTCATCCTGTGCACCTCCTCTTCTAACCATAATTTTGCCTTTTCTAGTATGTCAACAAAGGTTGGTTATACAGAATGATGTCTCTTCAACCAGGTTTGTTGCATCTTGTAGCAGAATAGGTAGTATGTATATGTGTCTCTGTAAGTTTGTGGTTCATTCCTTTTTATTCTGGGTTTGTTGAGCACTCAGATATGGAAAGATATTTGGATATTTTATTTGATCAGCATCAAAAGTTCTGATATTCATAAAGGCACCATAGTTTGGTTTGACATGCTTTCTCAGAGCACTTTTCCAAATGCAGATAAATTATGGGGACACTGGTCATATATTAGACTTCTTCCACCTTAAAAAACACTGGTGCATCATATTTGAAAGTGGCTGTCATGTGTCTTTCTAATAATGTCTGAAAGTTCTGGTGACCCAAATCCTAAAACTCTTGGTGTAATGACTCTTCTTAGAGTTTACCAATGCTAATTGCAGTGCCAAACTACCTATCATTTTAATTTATGAGATCACTGGAGAGGGCATGTGAAGAAGAAGAAACACCTGCAAGTGTTAGAGACCTCCCCCAAGTCCAGGTCTGTTCCTACTGAGCCTCACTTGGGAGCAAGCAGAGAGATAAGACAGAACCGCCTTGAGTCCATAGTGCAAATCTCAAGCAGGTACACCATTATAAATGAAAGGGTCAAAATATGCCCCAAAACTGAAATGGTGTAGGAATCAACTGATCAAGTCACGTAAAAAGCATGGTCTCTGTCCCATTTCTCTGGGATAATCACATTACCAATAAAGCAAATGCATAGAACATTTCCTCAATCATATACAAGGATCCCTGCCACTGGTGATTTGGCCCTTCAGATCTGAGCTGCAGGCTTGCACCTGAGACCAGTCATGTGACTTCTAAGTCCTAAGGACTCTGTGTCAGGATCAATATGCCCGGAGTGCAAAGGTGCCAATACAAGGATCTGAGGAGGGGCGGATGGAGCCTGTGCTGCTTTTGATGCCCCTCACTAAGCTGAAGCTAGAAGTCAATATCTCTGGGCTGTGTTTACAGGGTGTCCTGATCTCAGGCTCTCATTGACTGTCCTGGGTTCCATACTCTTCCTTTAAACATTGCATTTGCCTAATTTGGATTCCAGTTGAAAACTGTGGTAATGCATATGTCATTTTAAAGTTTTTAATATTGTCTAGGTGGGTCTAGATGTGAGCAAATTTTAGTTCTAAAACAATATATAGTCTTTTTTTTTCTATTAAGAGTTTGGCACACTACACTTTTGTGTTGGATGCTATATTTAGAAAGTTAACAGTTCAGCCCTCAGATCTTAGTGCTTCAGTGATTGAAACTGGCAGTGCTGTGCTTTAGAATGTGAAAGCCAGTACTGGGCTGACTTGGTACAGATACATGTTGAGGATCTTAGTAGAAAGATGTGTTTGAGGAAGGGGACTAAAACTTGGGTAGGCTTTATTTATATACTTGTTCATGGGATTACTTGTTTAGACAGTGACTCTGTTTCCATCTCAATTAAATCCTTCTGTAACCCAGAATTCATCACCCCTTCTATGTGATTTCTTCTTTGTCCTGTTTTGCAGAGTTAAGATCCCAGCAGAGCAATTTTGAGGCACTTTTCCAGGAGTAGACAACAAAGACAAATTATCACCAGCTGCCCTTGTTACCTTAATGGTTGTTTATAGTGACATGGAAACTGATGGAACTTTGGCTTATTTAATGGTCTCATCAGGCATGCCATGACTCATTTATGGCTCTTTCTCCTCCCTGAAGAAACTTAGTGGAATAGGAAATGTTATCTCCTAATTCCATAAGATGAAAGCATGTATTAGTAGGATATGTGGGGAGAAATATCCATGCCTTTGACTTCTACCAATTTAAAAAACAGGGACAATTTTCTCTTTCAAATTGACTGGAGCCTCAGTGTGTATCAAATCCAGAGCCATTCATAGTTGCAGATCTTCATTTCATTGATTCATCCCCATTTGTTATTCCCCAGTAAATTTTAAAGAACACAACAGCAACTAGAAATACCCTATCCTGGACAATTGTGAATATGTGTGTTGACTTTTAATTTTTTCCACGCCAGTTGACTATCACCTCACTCTCACCTTTGGTGTGAAGGTAATGAGCAGCAACTTAATTCCATGTGCACGAAGAAGATTGTCCTGAGTCTCCTGTAATTGTTACTTAATGCTTGAAGTTCCTTAGGGGAAGGGAAAGATATCAATTTGTGTTCCTTTCAACAATGAGTACAGGCAACTGAGTGAAGATGCATTTGGTTAGTGAGTATCCTGTGCAAGGAGTGGTTTTCTATTCCCTTTTCAGTTTTCAAAACTATATTGTCTGTCCTTTTCTCTACTCCAGTAGCCTTAGGTATTTAAAAAAATTTTGCCTTCTGAGATGCTTCTGTGTTTACTGCTGGGGTCTTCTTTCTAAATTTTAGTTGGAAGTATAGGAGAAAACTCTGTCTTCGACTACACACCAAACAAAAGAATGTGGTTTGGTGCTACTCTGAGAGAAGCAATGCAATCTTTTCCTAAGGACATGAAGAAAATAAATTCCTCTTCTATGGTTATGACCATGCTATTGGTCAAACTCTTGGCCAATTAACACCATCCTCGCTTCTTGATGTAAGATGTGCATCAGTGAATTGTATAACCAAAATATTTCACCTACATGAGGCACTTAAAAATGGATGTACAGAAATTCCAGCTCCTTGTCAATTCAAAGTGTCCCCCAGCATCTGCCAGCTGCTACACCAAATTTCTCTGAAAAGCTCTAGAACCCCAACAGTGCTTTATGCTCTAGGTATATGGAACCAGATAGAATAAGACTTTCCATGACTCCACCTTCAAAGTGAAATCTCATGACCCTTGCTGATTTCTGTTTCTTTGAAACCAGATGCTGATGTAGATTCCCTAAAAGGGTAGGCAGCTATAGGCCTTTGGCACCAGGATGCTGTGGGGGTTGGAGTCCCTTAGAGTATAACCACATTATACAATAGGAAGAGAAATTTAGATAATGCTACATTGCACAAGGACCATTTTCATATTTATATCATGGGGAGGCCATTTCTGTAAATCAGTCTTCAAAACCTTCAATTTGTGCAGAGTGGAAACATGGCCAAGAGAGGAGTTCACTTACTCTCTTTCACTGTGGGACTCATGTCATAGGAGATTTGCATGTCATCCTCTGTTCTTCACCTTCCTGTTTTTTCAAATGTATGTTTGTGCATTGCAACACATGGCTCTAGAGTTAAGTTTTCCCATGGAGCACATTTATGTATGGGCTCATACATCTGCTGACAACTTCAAAAACTGATGCTAGAATAATCCCTTGAGATGTGGGGAAGATATGAAGGCCATGCAATGCATAATGACTTCTTCAGGACCACACACATGGGTAGAAAGAGGGAATGGGTATGAATCAAGCTCTGTCTCCTTAAACCAGGAGAGCTTGTTACACTAGACCTATTTGGGGACCTGATCCAGTGTATGTTTGTGTAACTTTGTCCACTTGTGCATATGTCATGGGATGATCAGAGCATCCTACATTGCATGGAAACTTTGGAAATATCTTACATGTAAAAGAGCCTCAGTTAAAGAGTTCCCAAGGGAGTGACCTCATTTCCTTGGCAATTGAAAACACAACCTGGCTAGACACTCATAGTCCTGATACAGTCTTATTCTGCTCATTTTTGTTGAGACAACAAGTTCAGAGCCATGCATTCTCATTGACTACTGATCTGTGGACACTCAGGTATTAGGAGAACTATGAGTAGGGACCTTTCATGAGTGTGGAAGCACTGGATCCATGCTGGGTTCCAACATCTCTGGTGATTTTTCCCAAGGAGACCAGAGGAGAGACAGGAGAGGTCATTGCAAATGAGTGGAGGCTAGCCCATCACTCAGATTCCCATTTTGATAATTCCACACTAAACAGGAGTTTGCGTGTGTGTGCGTGTGTTTTGGGGTGTGTGTATGTGTGTGTGTGTGTGTGTGTGTGTGTGTATGTGTGCTGGTGCATGTGTGGTGTATGTATATATTTGTGTGTGTGTGTGTGTGTGTGTATGTGTGTGTGTCTGTGTGTGATATCCCCTGAGAATATGAATATTTTTTCTGTTTTCCCTTGACACTTTTACCACTGTTTCTATGTTAAAATATCCCTTTTGTATTCCCCAACCTAGGGAGAAGATGCCATAGATTAATCTTTGGATGTGCTCTGTGTATTTGAAATCTTCCCAGCACTCATCCTGCAGGAACTTGTAGATTACCTGCCCTTGGCCTGCAGAAATGGAAAACACATATGTCCATGGATTTTTGTATTTATGCCAAAATTAGGCCAGTGCCAAAAGGATGCTGGAGCTGCTGTGTAAATTGTTCGTACCACCTCCAAGTTCTGGGACATGACCATCTCCTGGTTTGGTTTTGGTGTGGAAAGGAGGGTTTTCAGAAGAGAACCCTGCCTGTTTGTTTAGAAAACCAAGTACGATGAACTCTAGGAGTGTTTGCCTAAGGTCTGGTCTCATAGAGCAGGTGGCCAACTGCTCTGGTCTTCTGTGTGGGCTGTCTTCTCCCCTGTAAGGAAGTTCTTTGCCTTAAGCCATGTTGCTCTGAAATCTCAGGAAAGAGTTTCCATATTTGGGAAGGAGTTTGTGATCTGAACTTAGCAGGGTTCCTGACCTGCATGTAAACAGAAGAGAGACCTCTTTGTTGGACATAGTGAGTCCTGCACCTGAAGTAGCTAGACTATAAGTGGTTAGGTTCATTCTTCACTCAAATGTATGTGAAGTGCCTACCATTGTCAGGCACTTGTCCTATTATTTAGAAGTCTGTAAAAACACCCAGGCCTCCTGACCTTCTATTATTGTCAGGGACTTATTCAAGCCAGTATGCATTTAGACAGTTGAGGCGCACTGAATGTTACTTATGACACACTTCTGGCCTTCTGTTGGTATGAAAATCTCCAGTCAGATATCAAAGAGGAGTGACTTCAAAGAATGAATTGAGTGATCTTTGGGTTAAAATGAGGGTTTCTACCTCAAGAGTGGTCAGTTGGGAGGCTGTTTAGAGAATGAATAGGCAAACCCAGATTCCACCCTTTTTGCTAGGAATGGCAGAGGAATGAGGTCTGACTTATACTGCAGAAAAAAGACAGCAAGCAGTGGTGAGATTTTTGATACTCAGGGAATAGTGTTTTGACTGGAGTCTCAGAGACAGGCCCTGAGAGGAACTCTCCTCACCACAGCCAATCCCAGGCAGGATTAATGACACTTTTCTGTACAGATGCTGGACTGCAAGTGTGCAAAACCTCTTTATACTAGTTATACTTCTTTGCAAGTCTTCTCTAAACACCTCGGAGAGCCTGCATTACAAACCTCAGAGAACACTTTTGACTCACCTCAGAGGTTTTCTCTATACACTACAAATAGCCCTTTTACTCACTTACCACTTGGACTCACCAATAAGCCTTCCTGCACACCTCATAAAGCCCTCCTACACCCTTCAGAGATCACTCCCTAACAACAAAGATAACCTGCCTTTTTACCTAAGAGAACCATTTCTACACACCTCAAACTCACTTCCATCCACATTTAAGTAATCCCTACCTACTCACATCAGGAGTCCTACCTACGCAATTCAAAATTCCATCCGTATAGGCTTTAGGGACACTTCTTCCACACTTCATTGAGCAACACTTAAACAACTCAGAAATCCCTCCCTTTATACTCCAGACAGTACTTTCTACAAATGCCAGTGAGATGTTAATTCAAACCTCACAATGTACATGCTACAAACCTCAGCAAATCAAAAATATGA